>NW_022687459.1:18833-45228 GCF_011630105.1 Anneissia japonica | reverse complement strand
ATATATATATATATATATATATATATATATATATATATATATATATACACACACATATATAAATAAAAATCCAAGATGACATTAAAAACAGTAAGAACTACAAATATGAACTTGCATAATGAGCCAATCAGTAAATGTGGACATAATTGTCGAGATATTCTTGGCTAAGTGATTTAAAATGATTAATTGAAAATAATAATGAGCATCTGACATTGTCCTGGAGAGAATTAAAGAGCCTACTAAAATGAATAAAAGGGGAGTATTTAAAGGTATGGGTGCGAGCAAATTTTTCTATAAATGTTAATGAAGTAGAATGTCTAAAGTTAACTTGGACATCAGGTAACTTAATATTATTAAATCCAAATAAAAATTAACGATAAAGCTCAAATGAATATAAAGGAACGAGCATTCAATGGTGAGATATGGAGATGCTTGAGTCTATCAGAGTAAGGAGGACGAGAGTGCCAAGGACCACCGCAATACGCTCTCGAAAATCTGTGCTGAACCCTTTCAATATATTTTATATAACCTACCTGAAATGGCAACCAAGCTGGTATGCCATATTCAAGTAAAGGGCGGAACATTGCTAAGTACAGACTACGGTATGCCTCGTTACCCTGTGTCCTCCCAACTAATCTGGTGATAAACCCAAGTATATTTGCAGCACGAGAAGTAGCATAATCAACTTGTTTACCCCAACTTAAATTACAAGTTAAAAAAATACCAATATGTTTATGGAAAAGAACAGAATCAAGAGCGGAATCATTGATGTAGTAATTTGTAGCAAAATTTTTATTTCATCTAGTGATGTGCATGACTTACATTTGTTAGAGTTTAATTGCATATAGTTATTAGTGCTCCAAGTTGAGATATTATTTAAATCAGATTGAAGGATGTGGGAGTCTTCTGCATTGCGGATAGGACGAAAAATAACAGTATTATCAGCATACTGGGGCAGGGATGAAAGTACGCATGAAGGCAGATCGGCAACAAAAAGATTAAAGAGAATAGGCCCGAGGACAGATCCTTGAGGGACTCCAGATTATACAGGCATTCATTCAGAGTGTGTGCCCATAAACTGGACTTTCTGGGATCTACCTAGCAGCAGTGAGGTTAACCAGGAGAGAATCTGCCCCTGAATGCAAACACGATTCAATTTAAGAAGCAAAAGCTTATGGTTTACTCGGTAAAATGCCTTTGCCCCATCAAGAAAAATTGCATCGATACGAGGAGGGTTGGAAATGTCAAGACATTTAGTCCAGTCATGGATTAAAGTACAAAGTTGTGTAGTACAGGATATGCCTCTAGTAATGCATGTTGTTCGTTGGATGTTAAATAATTTGATTCAAGGAAAGAAGTGAGATGTGAACTAACTATCTTTTCAAGTAACTTGCAGAAAAATAGGAGTCAGAGATATGGGACGGTAATTAGTGATGTTATTAAGTTCTCCTTCTTTGTGAATAGGGACCACAACAGCTTTCTTCCAATCATTTGGAATTTTACCTGTGGCTAAAGACATGTTAAAAATGTGTGTAACTATAAAGGAGATATATGCTGAGGAGAGTTTAATCATATTAGGAGTTATGGAGTCAGGACCAGGGGATTTGCGAGAAGGAATAGAAGCAAGGACTTTATAGACTTCGCGTACTGTTGTGCGAATATCAGTCAGCTTATTTATATGTGCATCGAATTATTTTAATTAATGATTATTTTAAGTAAGTATGTAAGTAAATAAGTAAGCAAGTAAGCAAATAAGTAGAGTACGTAAATTAGTAAGTAAATAAGTATGTAAATATGTAAATAAATAAATAAATAAGTATTTAATCAATCAATGAACTTTTATTTCAGATATTATATCCATATTACAGAAATTAGTATAAATATATATATAAAATAAATAAACTAAGCAGTTGTTCCAATGGAGCCATTGGCTTGAGAAAAGAGGCTATGAACCCGTGGAAGGACTATGCCTCCCTCTTTACTAGAAATACGAAATGGAGTGATCGTAGTGGAATGAATAGCATGAAATAAGATAATTATTAGAATGACAGCATGTAATGACAATTATATATATGGTAACCGTAAGGTTAAGGCCCACACACGGTGCAAGTTCACGACAATATCTTGGGTCTATGTGTATGTGATACCCAAATACCCAAATTAACTTCAGAAGACCTGCTGTATTAGTCCTACCTGTTCTAGATAGACATTCATAACAGTAATAGCACCTTACACCATGTTAGCTATATTCAAGAATGTTTTAAAACATGTACAGTGAAAAGCTTAGCTCAGTCGGCTAATCTGGTGGTAACCACTGTGTGTGCGCTGAACCGTGGAGATCTCTAGGTCCCCGGTTCAATTGTCGCTGCCTCTCCTTGTGTTTCAGCTGGAGGGTTGAAATACAAGTTACAATAGCGCACCGTCTTTCGGATGAGATGTGTAAGCCGTTAGTCCCGTGTGCATTTATGGCCCATGTGCACGTTAAAGAACGCAGTACACTCTTCGGAAAAGAGTAGGGGATTGTCTCCCGGTGTACTGCCCAATTACCACCAGAAGGACCCCACTGGAAACAAGTTTTCTTCTAGACTTTCGTTGGCTATCCTTGGTGTTTACACCGAATAAATCCAATCCAATCCAATACATTTATGCAATTCTTGTTAGACAGTTAAAAATTGATTTTCTCATAATATACAGTATTCACCAAATGACTGTAAGCCAGTAGTGACAAAGCATTAGCACTGCAAAACTTAGGTTTCTTTAGAAGCATCCTAAGACAGTTGTTATAACATACTTTCATACATTGCATTTTTGATTGACTGACCACAAGTTTGAACAATACATATTTATAATAGTAAATAATAATAATAATTTATAAAGCGCCAATATCACTAAACACCGAAGTAAAATTCAAAGGCGCTGTGCATGTTCAAAAACTATTAAATAACACACTCTTGGTGAACCACTGACACATAGAGATCTATCACGCATTAAAACAGCATTGTCTTTTAAAAATCATCAGATACAATATAACCATATGTGTAAATTCTTTCACATACTCAAGGTTTTTATTGATTAAAGTTACGATTGACTCCCCCATCAACTTTTTAATCTTGGGACAGATACACATACATTTTGACGTTTTAGCATTATAAATAATGTCATGTGAGCATCTTCCTCACATATAATATGCGAACTAATTGTAGGAGACCACTCAAGGATGGGGCGACCAGAAACATATCATAGGCTTAACTAAAATGGTTATATTTTATTGGTCTATAATTATTTACCTGAGATATTATAGTTGTACAATATTCCGGAAGATCAAGGATGAGTCGGCAGACTCTAAACGTGTATTGTCCATTAGAATACTGATGACGATATCTGTACACGTCGCCGCACTGCCTTGTCATCGAATCAAGATCATCCAGTAAATATCCACATTCATCCGCTTAAAAATGACATGTCAAATTAATTATTACTTTTTTTTTCTGTTAAAGAGTATCATTTGTTTTTTGTTTTTTTTCAAGTCAAGCTATGCGGATTTAACGTGTGGTGTAATACGGGGATCAATACTTGGTACATTGTTGTTCCTAGTATATCTCCTTTTAGGCAACATCATACGTCAAATTTGTTTGAATTGTCATGTTTATGCCGATGACATCCAGCTATAGAATATGATGAAGCTAAGTCATCTATAGAGACCTGTCCTAATGATGTGCAAGTTTAGCTATAAAACAACTTTCTCTGTTTCAATGATGAAATGTCAATTGTGTCGTCCAACGATGTTCTCAACATTGGTGCCGATTTTTACTCTAAAATGTCTGTCAAATCAATCGCATAAGTCAGTCAATTTCTTACTACATGCGCAACGTTAAACCATCCACATATATGGATGATATAGGGATGCAAAGAAAATTGTACAAGCTCTCATCACGTTACGCCTATTGCAATGGCATCATGGTCTACTACATAACCAGTTGCGAAAAGTACAACTACCGTTGAATAGAGCAGTATGCTTGGTGTCCGGAACTCCACGCTTTGAACATACAGTAGCTCCACGGGCTGCCGATCTATCAACTCATTAACAATCATGATTTACATACAAAGCACTAAAAATTACATCTCCGATCAAGTACCTGCACACGGTCTCTGAGGTCAATAACAAGTTCGTCAAATCTGTTCGTTACCTCATTGCAAAGTCAAAAATTATGGAATGACATACCTGTACACGAGAATCACCTTCTCTTGCTCTTAAAAAAAAATAACTTCTCTTTGACCTGGCTTACTCATAATTTATCGGCCTATTTTATTAATATATTTTTTTTTTTCTGGAGTGGCTCGTTTCCTGGTGTTTTCAGGGAATTGGTCGGTACGGTGATCCTGTGAATTATGTTTCCACGGGGTCGGTCGGCTGGCTTTCAAGGTGCGTAAGAAAGGCACACTGACTCTATCCTGATGGCACTTGGTCTCGTACCGACTTTTCTTGCTTCACTTCAATCATAATCTTGTTGTAACCTAATTGGTGCATAGAGACAGTTGTAGTATGCGCCTTATAAATCCAGTGATTGATCGATTGATTAGACCTTAAAAAAATAAAACTTGTTTGTTTTTACATTATAAATATTTGAATACAGGGACGGGTGGATATAAGTCGTTAAATTCCATGTAACACGAATCTGTGCCAAAAGTGACAAAAAATTGGTTTTTCATTTGACCTTTTAAGCTAAAAGAAAAAAACAAATTCGCCCATAATTTTCGGGGTTTAGGGGCGGCGGGTGACGGCAAACAAACATTTTATTTTTTTTAAAGGTCTTACTACCCTCGTACCCTCGCCTTCAAAGGAGGAGTCGAGGGTATTGCAATAACGCGCTTCTTTCTGTGTGGGTGTGTGTGTGCGTGTCTGTCTGTCTGTGTGTTTGTCCTTCCGGGCCCATAACTAAATTTTACACATTGGCAATAATTGTTTCATGTAGGTTTTAGAACGTTATTTATATATATTTTCTAAACACATCCATCTAACACAACCAACTCAAGCGGATCGTTCTCTCGAATCGTTTGCAAAATTCCGGCAGTCCGGACGGCGTGCAAGCTCAACTGATGGGCTTGCCACCTGAGGCCTATGATGCAGTACTGATTAGAGAAGTTTGATGCAGATTTTATTTCTCTTAAATACTTTTCAGTCGTATATCTCACAATTTAGTATCCCAATTTATACAAAAAAAAATAATAATTATGAAAAATAATAAAATATGAACAAAATATTCTATAGATGCACCAATAATAAAAAGTTAATAATAGTAATAATAAAAAAATAATAATATAAAAAATACCACATCTTCATTTCCTAATAATACAAAAGTCCTATTCTATAGATGGACCAATAATAAAAAGTTAATAATAGTAATAATAATAATAATAATAATAATAAAAAATAATAATAATATAAAAAATATCACATCTTCATTTCTTAATAATACAAAGTTCAAAAAGCTCAAATTACCAGGAGCAGGAGTCCGATTAAATTGTTTACGATACAGTTGGAAGTCATCGTTGTTGAATCCTTGCCATGAAATTCAGCTTTAAGTATGTATTCGACGTCTATAAATGTTCTAGATTCGATTTAACATCTAATTCATCAATACATTTATGTTGAGGTATGAATGATAGGCCTTTGGATAAAGCTGATTTTTTTATCATCCGTTAGAAGTTAATTTTCCGTTAAGGTAACAGGAAGTTTTGATGTGCCAATGTTTTCTGAGTATTTGCTGTATAATCCACAGCGATCCTTTCTAAGAAAATCCAGTTTCTTCTGTTTTCTAGCAAAAGCTATTCATAATTTCTTGGCTTCCGAATTGACTAGATTACTGAAACAGCGGGACTTACTAAACGTAGATGAACTAAACGCAAAACCAAAACACTTACCACATACCAGCTATTCCAGAAGATGCTCATTTAATCGACAATGAACTATCTGAAGTGCTAGTTTAGGATCAGGCATAGTGACCAGTAAAAACCAAAGATTGAGCGGAAATACTGTAGCAAATATCCAAGTAAGTCACAATTGCTGCATTGTATATAAAATAAGAATTCAAACAAAGTTCTGTATGTCTCTCAAAAAAAATATTTATTGTTCTAGAACTTTCGACTATACGTCATTATCAGGTACTGATAGGAAAATGGATGAAACAAGAAAATATAGAGAACATAATACAACAGAATCGGTGTCAATGATGGGTACAAACAAAATGGCAAAACAATGCACATAATAAGACGATACCCTACCTCACCTAAAAGGAAACTTTTACTCTCAGAAAACAAATCTATGTCATCAACGTATTCACTTTCAAGAAGCATACTATTGTTGCGATAGATGGAGTTGGTCTCGTACTTAATACTGCACGTAAATGTTTGAGAAAATCCTTTTTAAGCGCAACAATAACACTTATTCTCAAGATATTTTTTCCATTTTTCTAATCCATAATGTTTGTGTACGGCAAGGAAATCTGGGTAGTCGTAACTCTGTCATTTGAAAACAACCAGCATCTTCAAGTAAAGCCAATCGTCTCTCGTTTTATTGTGTCGAAAACTGACGTCATATTCAATCCCATTTCGAAGAATTCAAAGTGCTTTCGAGGAACGACTAGTTTTAAAATTCGTTGTGACAAAACTATATTACATCTACGACCTTGTGTTTGCACTTTGCCATGGTCCAGTATATTAATCATTTTTCAAAAAGACGAGTGACAATTTTTCTGTATACAATTACTTAGCGATAATGGCCATTACTGGTCTTTTAGCTTATGAGGTTTTTTGTAATGGCACGAAAATACCCTCACCAACACAATTCAAAAATTGTTTTCCTCAACACACGTGTTAAGAATGTTAACAATTCGTTTATAAAAAACATCACTCGTATATTCAAATAATTCTTCTAGTATGGCTTTCGGACAGAAGCACGTCCATATTTATTAAAAAAAAAAAAAAATCGGATTTCTTTGGTCTTTATTGGATCTTGGAGCGGTCGTCCTCGTTCAATAAAAGGTTTTATTGCTTCAACGTTTTCAATTGAGAATATTTTTTTAAACCAGTTTCGCACAATTATTTTAACTTTACGTTAATCTGAAAAAAACCAGGTTTTCATTAAAGTATTAACATTAAAATTCGCATCACAGTCAGCATTGTGTTTATCTAATTGGTTTCACATATTATTATCTTTGAAACGTTACTGTTTCCAAACATAACACTTTTTTTGAACAATTAAACATTTATTTAGGCTTCGTTTCTAAAAGCCTAAATAAAACTTGCTATAACATTTTGTCACGGCTCAATTAGGAAACGTTTAAGTGGGAGTAGGGTGTAGATATGAGAACCATTCAAAATAAAACGTCCCAGACCAGATATTTCAAAAACGGATAAACTAATCTAATGAAACTTTCGGGAAGGTATAATCAAAATACAAGGAAGAAATTAAATTTTGGTGACGATCCGGGTTTGAGTGTAATTTTAAGGGTCATGTAACATTTTAATGTCCGAGACCTAAATATCTCAAAAAAACTTATCATTGGATCTAAACAAAACTGTGTATAATAGCTTGTCAAGATCCAATGAAGAAATTATTAAATTTTGGAGATCATCCAGAATAGGCCTTGGAAAGGAAACCGTCCCAGATCCAGATATTTCAAAAACTATTTAACTAATCTGAATTACATTTTTGGGACAGTTTAACTTAAGCTACATGGAAAAAAAATATAAAATTCATAATTGATATAAATTATAAATTAAACGATCGGGATTCGGGTGTAACTTTGAGGGTCATTGAAAAGGTTTAATTTTCATACCTAAATTTCTCAAAAGAGTTATTAATAGATCTAAATAAACATTTTTAAATGAGTTTGTTTTTTTAGTAATTTCAACATCACTTCTCATTATGGCAATGAGGAAAAGACCTATGATCAGTTTTACAAACAGATAAAGTAAGTTATTATCATTATTATTTTATTATTATTAATATATTCTATCATTATTTTGTATTATTAAAAATACTTTTGTTATCGTTATTATTATATTTATTATTTCCTCTGCTTCAAAAGAGAAACAATTAAAAAAAAGTTAGTTATTAGTTAAAAGTTGTTAATTATTATTATGATCATTATTATTATTGATGTGTTAAATCATAGTTGTATATATATATATATATATATATATATATATATATATACAACTATGATTTAACACATCAATAATAATAATGATCATAATAATAATTAACAACTTTTAACTAATAACTAACTTTTTTTTAATTGTTTCTCTTTTGAAGCAGAGGAAATAATAAATATAATAATAACGATAACAAAAGTATTTTTAATAATACAAAATAATGATAGAATATATTAATAATAATAAAATAATAATGATAATAACTTACTTTATCTGTTTGTAAAACTGATCATAGGTCTTTTCCTCATTGCCATAATGAGAAGTGATGTTGAAATTACTAAAAAAACAAACTCATTTAAAAATGTTTATTTAGATCTATTAATAACTCTTTTGAGAAATTTAGGTATGAAAATTAAACCTTTTCAATGACCCTCAAAGTTACACCCGAATCCCGATCGTTTAATTTATAATTTATATCAATTATGAATTTTATATTTTTTTTCCATGTAGCTTAAGTTAAACTGTCCCAAAAATGTAATTCAGATTAGTTAAATAGTTTTTGAAATATCTGGATCTGGGACGGTTTCCTTTCCAAGGCCTATTCTGGATGATCTCCAAAATTTAATAATTTCTTCATTGGATCTTGACAAGCTATTATACACAGTTTTGTTTAGATCCAATGATAAGTTTTTTTGAGATATTTAGGTCTCGGACATTAAAATGTTACATGACCCTTAAAATTACACTCAAACCCGGATCGTCACCAAAATTTAATTTCTTCCTTGTATTTTGATTATACCTTCCCGAAAGTTTCATTAGATTAGTTTATCCGTTTTTGAAATATCTGGTCTGGGACGTTTTATTTTGAATGGTTCTCATATCTACACCCTACTCCCACTTAAACGTTTCCTAATTGAGCCGTGACAAAATGTTATAGCAAGTTTTATTTAGGCTTTTAGAAACGAAGCCTAAATAAATGTTTAATTGTTCAAAAAAAGTGTTATGTTTGGAAACAGTAACGTTTCAAAGATAATAATATGTGAAACCAATTAGATAAACACAATGCTGACTGTGATGCGAATTTTAATGTTAATACTTTAATGAAAACCTGGTTTTTTTCAGATTAACGTAAAGTTAAAATAATTGTGCGAAACTGGTTTAAAAAAATATTCTCAATTGAAAACGTTGAAGCAATAAAACCTTTTATTGAACGAGGACGACCGCTCCAAGATCCAATAAAGACCAAAGAAATCCGATTTTTTTTTTTTTTTAATAAATATGGACGTGCTTCTGTCCGAAAGCCATACTAGAAGAATTATTTGAATATACGAGTGATGTTTTTTATAAACGAATTGTTAACATTCTTAACACGTGTGTTGAGGAAAACAATTTTTGAATTGTGTTGGTGCTGTCTCTTATACACATCTGAGTTGAAATTAAGGGGGGGGGGGAAAAAAATGTTTGCACAAAAAAGGCTCCCATCGGGAGCATGTGTCCCCTACGGCATTGACTTATTCAAGAAAACATTACTTGACAAAAAGTAACTGTGAAGTCTTGATTTCGGCACAGAATATAGGATCTGTACTTTGGTTAAATGAAAACTTGAGGACATCTGCTCACTGAACGGTTCACTGCACACCTTAACACAGTAAATGAGTCAAAACGGGACCCCCATTTTCTCACAAAATCGACTATATAATTTGAATGGTTTCATTTGGCAATCTGGGGCGATCGGATTCTAAAGCTAGATGTTTTAAGCTTTATAATCATCTATATATTCTTAAAATTAATGAAAAATTGAGGGATCATTTTTCTTTCAAAGTTGACTACCTCTTATGCTTTTGCATAGGAAAAAGGTTAAAATTCGAGTGTTTTTTTTGGTATACTTCCTGCTTCTTTTTACCATAACTCTGCAACGACAGGTCGCTAAACTTCGGGGTGAACGGTCAATTGTAGCTCATAAATTAAGCTTTCTTACCATGTAAGTCCCATGCTGGTTGCTTAAATAACCATTGATCATTTTTTTTCCTTTAAAAGTTGTATTTAGAACTGTGTTTACCCTGTCTATGAATGACGTCACACGCTTAAGGCCAATAGCAGCTGCAAATTTCGAGTTTTCTGCAGTTAGTGCGTTCATGCATAAGGTGTAGGTCAAATTTACCTGAATGAATTTTTGTCGAAAATAGGGGAAAAGTTTTCATAATTTGTTGGGGGGGGGGGGGAGGTGAGGATCTACATTTGTACATTCGTTGCTCATAATGGGACTATTGTCGAAATATTGAAACCTATTACGACGATGGCGTTGAGTATGTACTTTGAACCTGTACTATTATTGAGAATAATCATGGACCTTTCGATGTCGCATTTTCGTCGTGCGCGTAGTGGTGAAATCGTAGCGGGTTCTGCTTTGTGATGTTGTCGTTTGGGAGCTGTAAAATTACCGGGGCTTAGAGTGCTAGGTTTGGACACAAAATTAGTGTTATTGGAATTTTCAGTGCAATGTGGTAGCCGATCGTTCTTGAGGGGTGGGGCAAACTATCTGCATGATATGAGTCGAAGTAATAGCGTGAAACATGTTATAATTGAAACTTATCAATTAGTGTCAGTAGCTGCAGTGAGAAAGGGTATTTACGCAGTTAACAATTGAAATCATGTACAAAATATATGAATTACTTCCTTTTAATTTCACCATCTTGAAGCTGTAAATGAGTATAATTCCAGGTAAGCAATACATGTAATATTATCAACATAAATCCAAAGGTAAGTAATAATCCAGGTAAGTAATATTCACAATACTGTATAAGCTGCATAAAAGCGATAATTGATGATCTGAACAGTAAACTGAACATAAAGTGGACTGAACAGTGAACAAGAAATAATACTGTAAGAACTGGTAAAACAATGGTGCTCTCTCAATGACTGCTTCATTGCTACTGAGCAGAACAAAGGAAAACTAGAGCCAACTGTGGTAAACATCACCTGAACTAAATAATATGCAAATATCTAAGCTGTAAAGTTAGTGAATAACTTAATGGTACACAGCAGAGTATATCTGCAGTTACATGGCTCCCTTGCAAGGATATATAAATATGATTTTGATATAATATGATCCTTGCAAAATACAATTATTGCAATAAGTTAAAGTAAAATTTAATTTTAAAGAAAAAAGTTCAAGTAAATGTTTATTTTTACTTCTGGAACATGATCAGTCCATACTTTAATAATATTAACAAAAATGTTCTCCAAGATTTGCCACCCAGTCGGGGATTGGACCATTTGCTTGCTACAATCAATCATGCTTCTTAACAAGTAATAGCAATTTATGTATCGGCCTCTCTAAAAATCCACCTTTGTGTCGCAAATTCACTTTTCTGACAAGACCATCCTTGCTAGCATGCGCTTCCACAATAATTCCAAGTCTCCATTGATTACGAGGAGAATTATCTTCCTTTATTAAGACTATGTCCCCAACAGATATGTTTCTTTTTTCCTCATTCCACATTTGACGGGATTGAAGATTCACTAAATATTCAGCTTTCCATCTATGCCAAAATTGATCAGCCATATACTGGACACGTCGCAATTTTCTACGGCAATAGACATCTGCTGACTGAAATTCTCCTGGAGGTGGAAACAATACATTGGATTTCATAGTTAACAAATGGTTAGGCGTGAGTGGCTCAGGAGCTGTAGGGTCTGACATATTACAAACTGTCAATGGTCTCGAATTTACTATATTCTGGACTTCACAAAGAAATGTGCGGAACGTTTCATCATTCAGTTGCTCTCCACATTTGTTCAATAAAGGCTCTAGTGCACTGCGCACTGTCCTTATCTGGTGTTCCCAGACTCCTCCCATGTGGCTAGCATTTGGGACATTAAACAGGCATTCGCATTGATGTTCACGGAGGAAATGTTTTACTTTAGAAAATTCGTTGTGTGTACCAACAAAATTAGTTCCTCGATCAGATCTCGTCTGACGTACTGGACCTCTTATACAAACACATCGACGAAGAGCATTGATAAAAGCATTTGCTTCCAACGAATTTACAGTTTCTAGGTGTATTGCTCTAGACGCCATACACGTAAAAAAGACACCATACCTTTTTACATTACTCCTTCGTTCCTTGATCATAAATGGCCCGAAGATGTCAACTGCACAGTAGCTAAATGGTGGAAATTCTTCAAATCTATCCTTAGGTAAATCTGACATCTTTTGTGTACTTAATTGACCTCTCAATTTCTTACAGATCACACATTCACGGATGTATCTCGAAACTAAGGTATAATAACAGGGTGCTTGATCTCCCTAGGCATGGATGAATTACGAATACGTCCTCCCAGTCGTAAAACATTAATTTCATCTAGAAAAGGGTCTAACTGACTAAAGCATGACCTCTTGAGTGCAGATTTCTTATACTTCTCATAATTTCTATTGGTATTTAGTTGATTATGAGACTTAAAGTTCTGAAGTATCTCAATTTCAGGTAAGTAGTACTTAGATTGCACAGAAATTATGATTAATGATTCAGCTAACTGCACATCTTCTATTGTTGCACTGTGTTGTCCTGAGAATAGGCTCATAACACCATTCTGCTTACACTTCACCTTGGCTGCATTCATTAATCTTTTCTTCAGATTTAAGATGTGAGCAATCACAATTCTAAACATTGACCAACTGGAAAATTTGTATATCCATTTGTTAATACATGTAACATCATTGTGTTGATCGGTTGATGTGGTAAGTATATTAGACTTTTTAAATTCTTTTGATATTACATCAGATACCTCGTCTTCTACCGTAACTTGACTTTCACATTGAGTGTCGCCATCTTCTTTCAAGAAAGCTGGTCCACTGAGTCATATTGACTTAGAAAGAAGCTTAGAGACTGATAGTCCTCTGCTGGCATCATCACTGGGATTTTGAATAGATTCAACATAGTTCCATGAATTAACATCAGTAAGATTATGAATTTGTTGAACACTATTTCCAACATACATTTGATATCGAGTAGATACATTCTGAATATAACCCAATACCACCTTGCTATCCGACCAGAAGATTTCTTTAACTGGTACATGTATGTCTAGTTCCTTTTTGAGAATCTGATTCATTCTTGCGGATACCACAGCTGCATTTAACTCTAAACGTGGTATGGTTATTTTCTTGTTAGCAGGAGTGACCCTAGCCTTTCCAACCAGAAAGGAAACAGCTGCTTTCCCATTATTATTGAGGAGACGCAAGTGTGAACACTGACCATATGCAACTTCGCTAGCGTCTGAGAAATAATGTAACTCTGCTGACGATACTTCTCCAAAGTCTCGAGGTTTGTAACATCGTGGTATTTTTAATTGTCTTCTCCATCTTGAAGATAATTCTGAGCTCAATGGATCATTCCAATCAAGATTCACCTTACATAATATTTGAAGAATTAGTTTTCCCACCAGCAAGACAGGCGCAATGAATCTAAAAGGATCATATATGGAGCTGATAGTCTTCAGTACATTTCTCCTGGTTGGGTGATAATCATTAAGTTGAACTCTGTATTTGAAGTTATCTCTATACACCAAGTTACACCTAAAACTCTTTCGATAGGCAATATATCTGTCTTAATGTTGAAGTCGAGCAACGACTTTCCTCGTTCTGTCTCCGGGATGCTGTTGAGAACATTCCTGCTGTTTGATGACCATTTGTGCAACCTCAATCCAGCTTGTGCACAAATTTCAGTGCTATCTTTAAGAAGTTGCATAGCTTGAGTTTCAGTGGGTAGAGAATTTATTCCGTCATCAACATAGAAATCGTTACGTATAAAATCAGCTCCCAACTTTCCCCACCGCTGTTCTCCATCATCTGCAGCTTTTTTAAGACCGAAGTTAGAGCAACCTGGTGAGCTTGTTGCCCCAAACAAATGAACCATCATGCGGTATTCAATGACAGGACCATCAGGATTGTTGCCTTCAAACCACAAGACCATTGAATCGTTTCAGAGCCAGTGGTTTATTGTCAGGTAACTTTACAAATGGCTCACGTAGAGGCAATGGCATTTCGTAATGGCCGTCATTTCTTTGACAAATGTTGTCACTCAATATTTCAAGAAATAACCTCTCTTCAACGGACATGGAGACGCCTACTTGCTTATCATCAAAATCCAGTTCCATCATCTCTCTTACTTTAGCTGGAGAAATAACTTCTTTATAGTTCCTATTCAGAACCACTTTGCTATTGTTAGAGTTAGAGATGCAAGAAATTGCACGATGAGAAAGTACACCGTCTGGTGTTTTACAGATTGTTCCAACAATACCCCATCCAAGAATAGACTTCTGGGCGTAAGGTTGATCCTCTTCACCTGCGATGATATCTCTCGGTCTGATGATACTAGGAACATTATTTCCAATAAGCAATGCTACAGGAACATTAGGCATGTAAGGCACAACTTGATCAGCTATGGACTTAAGGTGATCCCACTTAATTGCCACATCGGGAGTTGGTATCTGTGTTCTTTCTGCTGGTATACAGTTTCTAGTGTACACTGTCGGTAGAGAAATTACTGTTTTCCTATCAAAGCTTACAACTTCTAAATCAGTTATCTTCTCATAGTTGATTAAGGTATTTGCTGAGAACATAGTTGAAAGCTTTAATTGAGTGAGTGTTCCCTTCACACTGAATTGGTCCACCGAATACTGTGACATAAAAACATGTGTTACGTTGTGAATCTAAGATGCAGTAAACTAACTTCTCTGTGCTGCTGCCTTTTACTCTAATCCATACAGGTAGAATCATAGAATTGTCGTTACATTGGGTTTTATCCCCGCATACAACCATGCATTTACCATCACTAGTCACAGGCTTAACAATATCAGGATTCCAGTGCAAGATAGAAATGTGATCCTTACCACAGTGCTGACATTGTACCCCGGCTTTACATTCAGATGCTATACGATTAGCTTTTCCACACTGGAAGCATAGTCTCATTGCAAAAAGAATTTCTTCTTTATACGCCAAGGCTGTTCATTAAACTTCTCACATCTGTCGAATGGGTGTGATGATTTACAATACAAGCATGAGTCAAATTTACTTGAATTAACTTTCTTTACATACCGTTCCTTGCTCTCAGTATTTCCTGCATTCACATTAGTCTTTAATGTAGAATAAGCTGATTTTCTTGGTTTGTTTTCCTTGGAAAAACGAGGAAGTTCATTTATTTGCCTAGTAGCCTCAAGCATCGGAAGGTTAGCCTCTTCTGCCCTATCTTTCAAGAAAGTTGCAAACTGAGAAAATGATGGATTTACTTGATTTCTTTGGCATGCAGCTACTATTCCCCTCCATTTACTTTCAATATAACTAGGCAACTTTTGTAAAACCTTGCAATTCTCTGCTGAGTAATTAAGTATACCTAGGTCTGGAATTGTAGCTTGGGCTGTAGCTAATTCATTAATGAAGTCTGAGAAGTCACGTAATCCAACATGATCTCTACTAGCAATTCTTGGCCAAGAGTCCAACTTTTTCAGAAATGCTTATGCAATAACAGAACTGTGGCCATACCTATTATACAATTCTTGCCTTGCCTTTAAGTATGCAGTCTCTGTTCCCAGTAATAAGTAGTTGCTTACTAAATTCTTTGGCTTACTACCAAGATGCTGCCTTAGAAGATATAGCTTCTCATTAAATGTCACTGCCTTCGTTTCCACAAGTGAGGAGAATGCTGCTTCCCAAGAAGGAAATTTAAGAGGGTCTCCGTCAAACTTTTCAACAACAACAGGCGGCAACTTAAATTAATCTGTAGGCTGACGTAGTACGTGGGTGTCATATATTTGTGGTCCTGATAAACACAAGTAGATGTACCATAGGTCGCACTATTAAATGTTGTACAAACAGGAATATAAGTTGAAGGAGCATTCACATAAATTTAAGTCCCAGTCTTTGTATTCTCAAAAGTTGCAGAAGCTGTACAGTTAATATTAGTGATAGGTACACTAGAAGACATTGCATCACACACATTAACATGTAGAATTATATGATTTCTAACAGTATCCTCAGCTGAGTATACATCTGTAAACGATAAAGGATTATTAACATTTTCATGCATATTGACAATTCTTGTAGCAGGTAATGTATAATTCATAAAATTAGTACTTGGTGCAGTAAAAGTTATATTGGTTGAGTCCATGGTGCTTGAACCCATTACTCCTGTCCTGTCTCTTATACAGTCTACATGTGTCGATAGCTTGCAAGTAATTTCTTCATCCAGTGCTATGAATACAGTGCCTGTTAGTTCAACCTATGTCAATGTATCTGTTGCACCATATATTGCTAATAAGTCTACAGTAACGGTATCTGTAACGTCTGTCAATTTAACATCTACTACTACTACTACAATACCTACCATGTGTACATCTATAAGTTATGCTGTTACATCATCAGCTCCTGGTAGTTTGATAAACGTTCCAGTGTTTGTGCCATCAGTCAGTACAAGCTATAGTGTTATGCCAGTTACTGTTGTAAATTGACAGACGTTACAGATGCCGTTACTGTAGACTTATTAGCAATATATGGTGCAACAGATACATTGACATAGGTTGAACTAACAGGCACTGTATTCATAGCACTGGATGAAGAAATTACTTGAAGGCTATCGACACATGTAGACGAAAACACACCATGAGGCGAAGAAGTAGTTGTAGTTTGAGCTGATTCCGCAATTGGCATAGGTACAATTTGTTGTGGTTCACTTACTACAATTGCATTAGTATCAGGAAGTTCATCTAGAAATCGTTGTAAGCCAACTGACTTATACGTTTCATCTTCTTCCAAAGATGCAAGATGCAAAATATTTGGAATGCTATTTTCTTTTCTCTTCAAGACTTCTAGCCTTGCTTCTACTTTCGCCAACTCTTTCTTTTGCTCAATCAATGTTGCTTCAAACTCAAGTTTCATCCTTTCTTCTTCTATATCAAATTTCTGCTCTGCTGCCTTTCTATCCATTTTGAGTTTCTGCTCTTTGAGTTTTTTCTCCATACTACTGAAACTTAGTTCAGCTTTAATTGTTGCAGCTTTGGCTTCTTCCTGTAACTTTAAAGACTCCCGAATTCTAACTGAAGAGTTGGTACGATGAGAATGATGAGAGGAATGCTTTGAAGTACGAGAATGATGTGAAGTTCTTGAGGTACAAGATCTTTGGGAATACTGTGAATAATCAGATTTCACACTTGCATTTTCCATGTCACTAATTACAGACTCTTTCACAACATCAGAATGATTAGCCTCTTTGCCTTGACTGGCTGATACTCTTGTTGCTTCTGTCACTTCATACTGAATGTGTTCAACCATGTTGCTATAATTCGGTATCTCCTCTTCATCTAGAAAAGGTAATGGTTGAGTGTAGGCCACACGGAAACATAACTCCTGCTGTAACAAATTTGGAACCAAACTACGTTTTGGCTCTGGGGTCTCATTGACTGTTACAATCCATTTTCTCAACTTCTTGCGTTCAACTTCAAAAGTACAGTACGCATTTTAATTTGACGCTCATACACAAAAACATTCTCTGTCATTTTCCTCTCTCTCTTCTCAGACATTGTTTTACTATAATTGAAACTTATCAATTAGTGTCAGTAGCTGCAGTGAGAAAGGGTATTTACGCAGTTAACAATTGAAAACATGTACAAAATATATGAATTACTTCCTTTTAATTTCACCATCTTGAAGCTGTAAATGAGTATAATTCCAGGTAAGCAATACATGTAATATTATCAACATAAATCCAAAGGTAAGTAATAATTCAGGTAAGTAATATTCACAATACTGTATAAGCTGCATAAAAGCGATAATTGATGACCTGAACAGTAAACTGAACATAAAGTGGACTGAACAGTGAACAAGAAATAATACTGTAAGAACTGGTAAAACAATGGTGCTCTCTCAATGACTGCTTCACTGCTACTGAGTAGAACAAAGGAAAACTAGAGCCAACTGTGGTAAACATCACCTGAACTAAATAATATGCAAATATCTAAACAGTAAAGTTAGTGAATAACTTAATGGTACACAGCAGAGTATATCTGCAGTTACACATGTTAATATGACAACATGCAACGATCATAAATACTGTACCTTTTGAAAATAACAAAGCGTAGAAGGTTTCGGTTAAACATGAAATTATTGAATATGAACGATGTTATTAATTCTAATGATAATATCTCTTTTTTTAAATTGTGTTTTCTGTAGAGAAACTATCGTTTTCAGCGTCTTTCGTAATTGTTATTGTCCACATAGTGTAAACAGGCGTTGACAGTGTCTACTTGGTAGATATATAATCCGTGTTCATGTGGCAGTAATTCACGAGAGCATTGAGACCTAATTTGTAGTTGAAGACTAGCAGTTTTCTTCTTTTTTTTTTTGGAAAAGGTTGTTAATGATGAATAAAATATGTATTGGTGAATCATTACTTATGAATAAATGTCAGTAAATGATGTGAGCGTTGCGAATAATATAGGTCATGAATCGCATATCTTGTGCACAGGTACCGGTACTAGTCGGAACATTTGAAACTTGTATTGACAATCTGTACGAACAAGTGTATGGAGAAATGGTCAGAATGTCGTTTATAAAATATCCAAATTAGAGGTTCGGGAGAGTAGGCAAATATAAGCATGTCATTTACAGTTTTGTGTGGCTGTCGCAAGTCATTGTCATGGGCGTAGTTTCTGTGCAGGATTAGGGCACATAAAAAAAATAATTTGAATATAACTCCCGCCCGCGTAAACAAATTGGGAAATATTGATAAGGGAATCAAAAGAAAATGTATATTTTGCCGCATTATATATTTCAACAGCATAAAAAATGCAATTTTGTGACTGGAAATACATTTTCTTTAACAAACAATAACATTTATCCATTTCTTCATACAATATTTACAATACTCTTGCCAATTATAAACAGTCCCTCCCTCATCTATTTTGAAAAGGAAATATTCTATTCCGATTTAAATTAAAAAAAAAAAAAAAAAATTCTTTTTTTTAAAGGGTAATCTCATAATTTTTTTCTACGTGCCCTTATGGCCTTCAGGGTCAAAGAGTCATCGCTCAGTCGGAATGGGAGCAGATGGTTTACACCCTTGATGTAGTCTGCTGAAGAACGAAATGAAACAAGGTAGTAACGAAAATTGGAAACAGATCAAGTAACAAAAACAGATTTAATGAAAACCAATTATATCCGACATAATTGAAACATGATCTATAGTGTTGTACCATTAGTATTGAACGTCAACAAATAAAAAGATAAATAAATTCTTAGTTCAAGAAAAAAGTAATTGCACGGTTCAATTTTCGTCTCTTGTGCAGGGTGGTATGGTTTAAAAGTTTGTGTCCCGTGCAGGAATTTAAGATCACTGTATAGTTAATATGAAACAGCTTAAAAAAAAAACAGTTGCCATCTTCACCAATTTCTATGGCACTTACCCCGGTATTCTTAAAACGAACTTTAGTCGTAGTTCGAGCTAAAACTTAAAAATTACGTCATTTCGTATTCTTAAAATGAACTTCGACTAGCACTGCGACTAAATGACCCGAACCTCGACTAAAAATGATACCTCCGCGGGCCGATTTTTTTAGTCAGCCTAGGGTCAGGCTAAATCGCCGACTTGAAATATTTACACCACTAAAAACGTGTTTTCTGTAACTCACGATAAAGTGAAACGAATAAAAACGATTGTATACGCAGGTCTGATATATCTTCAGTGTGTTAAACAAAAGAGACATCAAGTTTAGCTTCCAAAAGGAGAAATTAACATGATTCTTCCAGCCACATGCAATGTTCCTGATTTGCAGGAAATCCCGATGCGCTGCGGTCACGTAGCTTCGCCATAACAACAACAAAGATGGCGCCGCCCTCGCTCGGGCTTAACTATAACATTTCTCCAAAGAAAGCGAATTTTCAGTGACTGTTCAAATTCTCTATTGTAATATGTTAACAACTAATATATTTATTATTATAGAAAATTAATTAAGCAAATGATGATCTATTATGAATTAAGAGGAAATACGTTTTTTGAACCACAGACGGCAGCTTAATATTCATCCGCATTACCTGATCTCTAAAATTTCGTCTGCTTTTAAAATTACCTCTTTTCATTGGTTAGTTTGATAGTTGTTGCTTGCCAGTCGTCTTCAGTTGAACTAAACCTAGGACTTGATTTAGTCATAGTTAAAACTTCGACTACATTGTTTGTGAATACAAATTGAAGTTAAAGATGCAACTAGCACTAAATGAAGTTCTAGACCGAAGTTCGACGAAAGTTTGTTTTAAGAATACGGGCGTTAGTCTTAGTCCTACTCTACATAATTTGGCTTTTATCAACATGATTTGTATTGATATTTCATTTTCTACAGGACCAGAATTTGAATCTATAACAGTAGATACAAAAAACACAAAAAAATGTGACAGTAGACACAAAAACCTCAAAAAGTGTGGGTCTGGGGAAAATTAAATTTTTTGGCGGGAAACGACCTTTCCAGACTTTTGAGGTAGTTGCTAAATACAACAGGTTCAGCTGAGGGGCGTGGCTTTGTATGTTAACGTCATGCATAACTTCAGCTATGATTTAATTTACTCGACAAAGTGTGGGCCCTGTCTGTATTCACACAGCAGAGCAAAATACAATCCGTACAACTAATTCCTTCATGGTACAAACAATGTAAGAATAAGTTGTCCCTGTGTGATTTTCTTTCCAAAAATTAGGATCCCTGTAATAATCAATTCATGGGGCCTACACAGAGCGAAATAATACATAGGCCTAGTTAGTCTTATTTTAGCGGTAGGGATTAGGCCTTGATCACAGAAAGTAATGAAAACAATTCAATGGCCTAGGCCCTACTATAGTACAATACTGTGGGGGGGGGGGGTGGCTGGGCCCCGTTGGGGAGGTCTGGCTTTCCATTCCACCCCCTGTCGGGGAGAAAAACTACAATTCGTCGGGGAGAAAAAAAATTACTGTATTTTCTACATATTAGTAGACAGAAAAATCGACTAAGTAAATACAAACCAAAAATTGTTATTTTTTGTTCTGGTGGTGGCAGGGGGGAAGCCCCGTGGAACACTTTCGACGGAAATCGTCCCCTCTTCGGGGACCTCGGACCTGGGGAAAATCCGACGCCACCCCTGTACTACACTATGGATTTTCAATCTTAATCCTATGGACAAATTATCTTACTGGAAGAGAAAATGGACCTAATAAATTAAAATTACAACATTTAGAAAATGACTGCAAAAGTTATGATTTTTTTTTTTTTTTTAGTGTCCACTGCTTTGAAACAATATTACCGGCTATATATGTCGTGTATATTTGTATTGTATAAATGTTATGTATTATGCGCCTATTCAGTGCAGATTCTTCAGTAGCCTAGGCGAGGGTCTTACAACAGATTCTGCATAGGCCTAACTTCACGTAAATGAGGCATATAGGCCTAGACGGACTACTGCGGGTTGCTGGACGCACAATCTAGGACTATAGGACCCAGCTGGACTATTGAAAAGACTTCCTGGTCCGACCTAGTCCAGGCTTAGTTAGAAGGAGCCTAGACCTACGAACGTCCATACTACTTAGGCCAATCGTCTGAAAATGGACTCGATCGTCCCTCACCCGCCCATAGCAGCAGCACAAAAGAATTTAAACCTCAGCCTGCTCGCCATGCTAAAATTGACATTCATACAGTGTAGTGTGATTTTTTTTGGTAGAAGGCATAATTATACATGACGTTACTATATACAAGCCACTCCCCCTCGGCTGAACCCGTTGTATTTAGCAACTACCGCAACTACCGTTGTATTTAGTAACTACCTTGTAGTTGGGGGCACTAACACGGAAGCGATATTGTTATGGTTCTCCATACGGTTCTTAAATGACCAACCAACGGCATTAAAATAACACAGTGACTATTTTTAGGGCGAGTCGTGAAGACAGGGGCAAATATAACTTTGAAAAGTGACCGCTCTCAGACGTCACCGAATTATACCCGCATTGCGCCCGTAGTGATAAATGCTACTATTCTAGGCCTAGGCCTACTACAACTAGGGCTTCGAAAATGGCGACTTCAAATAGGTTAATCTCTCGACGAAGACAAATTGGACAGAATTATTTACGAAAAAGATTCTCGGTGTACACAAATTGTTGTAAATTCTTCCGTTAATCTACTCAGTAAATATTGTAAGGCCAAGGAACCATAAATTAACTTGCATTGAAAAATATTTCACAGCACCGGAGCTCAACGCGTTTCTCCGGTCATTCTACGTTGAGGTAGGAGAGCAAACGGTGAATTGTACGCTAAACGATCAGAAACAGGAGCATCTATTTTTGGCTATGTCATATAACAGTTAAGGCCTTTTCTATCGGTTTAATATGACATTTCATATCCCCTTGGGAATTATATTTTCCTTTCAGGACTATGAATATAATCTTTCGAAAAAAAATAATATTCCCTCGGGGATATCAAATGTTATATTACACCTCTAAGCAGGCAATATCTTTATAATAATTTTAACAATTAACAACATTAATGCAGCAAAGCCTATCCAAAACCCCAATAAGATCTGGCCTCACTCCATGCCTAGCGTATGTATAAACAACGCGTAAAATTGCGCGTATGAGCCCGTGGAGTTGTCAAGAACGCCTAGTAAGTCATAATATTTGCCTTTATCAATCGAAAATTTTGAAAAATCAGAAGTCAGGCCAATATTTCACAGAATACAAGAACTGACACTGATTATTTATTGGCGACAGAGGATACCTTCCAGAAAAATTGCACAATTTAGTAATACGACGATAATTACTTGCAGGTTTAGCGATATTAGGCCTAGTATATACTCAGTGAGGGCGTTTACATTTTTACTATAGACTGGCCTTACTTTTCTCGTTAAAATTCATGTTTTCTATATAAATTCATGTATTGCAAGTATATTGTTTAATAGCTGATATAATAATTTGGCACAATTCTCCTATATACCAAAAAAATACAGTTACGCTAGGCTCGCACGATCCACTGATCTCTACTATAATAGCAGGATAGCTCATTGACTGCTTTTAGTGAGGCCACCGAGACGCCATTTTGGAGACCTGCGTAACGTCACAGATACGTCTTCCGGCCCATAACTTTTGAACCGGCATGACGATCACCAACAACGCGACACCGCATATTGATCTATTTTTCTTACAGCAAGTGAACAAATGAGCTGCCAAAATGCCAAATTGTGCCTTTGTTTGTACACTGCACCAACAGGCGTGTTAGTGGGTGTGGAAATCATTTCATAAAGTACTGTATTAAAGAGTATTTTTTATATTTCCAACAGTATTGTCGGCCAGATTGTACACTTGTTTTTCTTATTTTATAAACTGTTATAGGCCTAGGCTCTACTACAACTAGGCCCTAGACCACTACTACCTAGGCTTAGGGCAAGGCCTAGGCTAGGCTTAATTTTATCTTTTTTAGATGTATTTATTATTATTATTTATATTGTTAATTAGTGTGTTTCTGTGTTGAATACCGAATAAATATAGGTGTTACGAAGATTATTTACATATCAACCGGCTGTTGCTATCATATTTGTAACAAATTAACAAATCGTATGCGTGCACAATGCAAGAGCGCAGAGTGGTGTAGGCCTAAGTCGAACCTGCATTTACATACTGTAAGCCTGTGAGTAATGAATATGCGATTTCTGTATGCTTTCATTCATTCATTCATTTATTCATTAAAAGCTCATATTATACCATCAGTTGATTTAAATGCAACTTTATCTAAACTTTATTAAGTCAAAGATTTTGATACTTTTTTTAAATTTCATATTTATGTTAACTGCAACAAAGGATAAAAATAAGCTTATTCAGCCTACTAAAAAGTCACTTTTGCAGACTCACTTCGGAAATTAAGAAAATAATAATAGAACCAAATGATCAGATCAAGATTTTGAATGCAATACCAACATTTAATTTCCTTAAAAAAAAGACTAAGATTATGAAAATTTAAACAAAAATTAAACTGTTACTCTGATTAAGCTTGTAACATTCTGATTTCATTTTCAAGGTACAGTAATTACTTACAAACATATAAATCAAGGTATTGTATATAAATTTTAGTTTTTCGATTTTTAGCATATTTTATAACAAATGGACTAGTATATCTTCTGCATTAAAAAAAATCATCTGAATTTACACATATTATTAGGTGTACGCCCTTAAAAAATATAGGATAGTTTAAGTGCAATTATTTAGATTAATACATAAAAGTACTGTAGGCCAATTATTATATTATGTAACATCTGTCTCTTATACACATATTATTTTTTTTTTTTTTTTTTTTTTATTATTATTATTATTATTATTATTATTATACAATACAAAATATAATACAAATCAGAACAAATTAAATGAACATAACATTAACAAGTAATGACAAACACTAACGCATTGCATTATTATATTAAGCTCAAGATTTATCAACATAGATGCTAATAATAATTTATTAAGTATTATATAATGTAGTCATAATTGTTTAGATAATTCTTAATCATTGTTCAATAGTGCTTTAAAGGCCTAAATTACTATAAAATATTTTCATAACACACATTATCTAAATATAACAACTTCATAATCTAAAGATAAAAGAAAACAAACAATTAAAGATATATCGTCCCGTGTTAATGTCAGAAACCAAAAAAATAATTTTGAAATTAACTTGCTTATTTTGCAATAACATACAAGTTATTAACGCAAGCATAATGCATAAACATTATTGAATTAAAAAAATGTGTACCCTGATTTTTAAACCAATAAAAGCATAATAAAAATAATTAAACACTTCCAGTGACTGGAAGTATTTCCATCATTTTTCACCGTAAACTGATGGGTAAGCATTTTCTAAATACACTAATTTATATGTTTAAGTTGATAACTTTTATGTAACTTCAAAATGGGCAAGTTAATTTTTTAAAAATATTTTTATGATTTTTTTGGTATTAGCATGGGACAAATATACATCTTTAACTCTAAAGAGTAAATAACCCACCAAAACCAAAAAACAAATAATACATTTAGCAACCCAAGATGTAAAAACTATATTTAACATGTAGTTGTATTATTGATTACATTTTTTAACATAATCAATATTATTCCCTCATTGAAGACTGACCATTCGTATTTCACAAGAGATGTCCATGATCCATCAAATTCAATATTGCATGTGAATTTGTGAGTAACTGTGATACCTGTTGGGTTTTGTTTTTCAACTGCCACCAGTATCTGTTTCAATAAACAATATCAGACAATACAGCTTTAAAGCTATGCAAAAAACTAATTATTAAAGAGAAATTTGCAAATGTCAATACAGAAGTCAAAACATTTTGTGGTTTACACTAAATAAATCCAAATAAAAACAACAATTTTATCAACATAAAATTAAAATGTATTAATAGATCGATTTTTCTACCATAACTGCCCTAGTGTAAAACACAAATAGGTTTATAATGAACAGATGGATTTCGATCTAATGTCAAACTACACTTTTTTATATATTAGAATGGCGACTTCTACCGTTTAGTAGAATGGAACAATTTAAGGCTGTTAAAATTCAATTTAATAAAGTCATACAATGCATTTTGAAAATTGCGAACAAACTTATTCAATGTATGTGATCATAATAATAGAGATACATCTGTCAATATAATAACGTTTTGTTATCACGGTGAAAAAAATCACTTGAAGTTCCAAAAGAAGTAACAAAGGCTAAATTATGCATAGTTTTAACCCATTCAGTCCCACATTTTCAAATTTCATTTTTGAAATTGT
Organism: Anneissia japonica; assembly: GCF_011630105.1. Taxonomy (NCBI): domain Eukaryota; kingdom Metazoa; phylum Echinodermata; class Crinoidea; order Comatulida; family Comatulidae; genus Anneissia; species Anneissia japonica. The sequence continues at coordinate 19,237 of NW_022687459.1, read as the reverse complement.
ATTAGTGACAAAAATAATTAAATATAATATTTTCTGTTAGAGTAATACAAATTTTTTTGATAAGAATTGAAAGATAATAAAAAGTGTTTCCTAATTAAGTGGTTATATAGTGTTGTGATTTTTTTTAATAGAAAAACAAATTTATTGTTTTAATTAATTTTTTAGGCCCTTAATAATTTTTTATCAATAATTTTCAACAAAAAATTAAAAATACTAATTCAACAGTCAGAATAAATAAATGCATCTTCAAATCATCACAAATTATTCCTTTACAAAATAAAACTAAATTTGTAATTTTTGATCAAAAATTACAAATTTAGTTTTATTTTGTAATTTTTGATCAAAAACTTTGGAAGATAAAAAATCATATAAAATTTTACCTCAATGGGTGCCTAAGCCAATTC
>NW_022687459.1:8027-18726 GCF_011630105.1 Anneissia japonica | reverse complement strand
ATGAATATTTCTAAACATGTAAATATGCATCAGTTCACGTTGTACATAGGCCTAATAGAACACATAGGCCTAAGCGTGATTTAATAAAATCTTAAATCCATAAATCTTAGGCCAGGTCTGTTGTGATTTAAATGCGATACTGTGGTTCAATTTCGTTTTTATCCTTTTGCAAGTTTCTTTAAATGTTTGTTTAATAATACTACACTAAGAGTAATAATAATAATAATAATAATAATAATAATAATAATAATAATAATAATAATAATAATAATAATAATAATAACAATCATGTTGATGACGATAGTAATAATTGATATTAATATTAATAACAATAAAAAGTGTAGAAAATTGTGCTTAATGCGAAAAAAAGTTGTGATTTGTTGATTATAATAATAGTATATATAGTTAAAGCTTAGTAAGCTATAATGAGGCCTAAGTTGTTACTATATAAAAGTGTCATTTCCGGCCATTTCGAGAGGCACTATTTCCTCATATTTTCTCACCTCAGCCCCATCCATGTTGGGGCTTAGGTGGTTGTGAATTCACGTTTTTGAAGTAGCCCTATGTAAAGTACATACTCAAAGACAATGTTTTTAAGCCTTTTTTCTATGTTTTTTTTTTCTATGGTATATCACACACACATTAATAAAAATAAGATCTCTATGGTTGTCAAAAATCCCTGATAAAAGATCATGTTTGTTTGATAATACTACTACTACTAATAGTAATAATAATAATAACAATGATGATAATGACGATAGTAATAATTGATAATATTAATAGCAATAAAAAAAAAGTGAAGATAATTGTGCTAAATGCGAAAAAAAAGTTGTGATTTGTTGATCATACTATAGTATATATAGTTAAAACTTAGTAAGCTATAATTAGGCTTAAGTTGTCCTGGATATTAAGTAGATTCCTGATAAAAGATCATGAAAAATTTGTTGACGTTTCATTTTGACTATAATGGTAATGTGATGATGATGAATTTTATTATATAAAAGTGTCATTTCCGGCCATCTCGAGAGGTACTATTTCCTCAAATTTTGTCACCTCAGCCCCAGCCATGGTGGGGCTCAGGTGGTTGTGAAATCACGTTTTTGAAGTAGGCCTATGTAAAGTACATACTCAAAGAGATGTTTTTAAGCTTTGTTTTCTATGGTGTATACACACACATTAATAAGATCTCTATGTTTGTCAAAAATCCCTAAAAAAAGATCATTTGAATTTCTTTTGGCGCTTTATTTTAAATAATGGTGATGTGATGATGATGAATTTTACTAAAAGTGTCCTCAAATTTTCTCACTTCAGCTCCAACCATTGTGTGGCTGGGGTGGGTGTCGACTTACAAAATGCCCTCCCCCTCCACCTTTCAAAACAGATCTGTGCCCTTCCCTGGGTATAACATTAAACTCCATCGAGTCGGCTTCTGATGTATGTCTTAGTGACTGCTGTTTGTTTTTAGGATGTGATCTGGTTTTTCATGTCCATTTTTTGTGATTATGACTATTCTGGATAAAGAATGTTTTGAGCAGAGGTGGATTCAAGGCACGCCCCTCCCCCTTCATTTTTTTAAGGAAAAAAAGGAAAAATATATTCAAATTGAAGTGCGAAAGTGTAATTTCCGGCCATCTAGAGATGCCCTAATCTTAAATTTTCTTATCTCAGCCCCAACCATGGTGGGGCTGGGGTGGGTTGTTTCTTGGTCTGTGAAAGTCCCTCCCTGGTTCACCTCTCTTTCGAATTCCTGGATCTGCAACTGTTGATTTATTATATAATTATGTTTTCGCTTATTTATAATGCGTCTATTGCAATTTTCACTTTATCCTCTTAAACAGTCCTAAGAACGTTCAGAGTGCGCTACTTCACAGGGGGATTCGCCCCCTTGAACCGGCCGGGGTCATACGTAATTCGCATAACGGCTCCCCCCCCCCCCTTTCAAAATCCTGGCTACGTCCTTGCTACGAGCCCGTTAAGTCACCATCACCGCACTACGCACGGTAGCCAGGAACAACCTAACTTACCCCGCGACGTAATCCATAAGTCAATTATCCGGTTAGCGCCTGTTCAAGGACGTTAGAAAACGCACCAATGATTTTTTAAAAATCCGGTGGTGTCAACAATTTTTTTTTTTTAATTTGCTTAACGGTAAAGTCGGCTCGGATTACAAGGACACGATTACGTAACGTAGGCATCTAAGCCATTGTTGTTGTATTGTACCACCATTATCATCTTCTGGCTGGCAACAACGTATTCCAACAATGCTAACAACAGCATCGAAGTAGTCTCATTAGTCTGGTTTTCAGAAATTATTTGTAATATTATGGGTAAAAACCCAGCAAATGTCCGTTTTACGAATAGTCGATATTACCAATGACCTTTGCATCATCGACCAAGTAATAACGTTAAAAAGTCCGATTGCGTACGTTTTTCAAAGTGATAATGTATATTTTTCTTAATAACAAAAATCAGATTTGTTGTATTTATTAATTGACAATTCAATCTTTTCCAGTTCTGCTATGATAGTCGCTATTAATTCAGTTTCAACGACCTACCACCAACGCCAGTCGTTAAAATGAGCGCACATGTTTACGATGACGAAATAAGAATGTGTGTGGAAGTCAGCAACTTATTTGACACCGCGAAGCTAAATTTACGGGAAGTGCATGTAAACAACACATTTGAGCGATCTAAAAACTACAAAACAGGACAGAAAGGTCCAAAAAGTATATACAGACGTTTTAGTGAAAAATAAAACAATATTTTGTTAAATGGAAGAATGCTAGCTAGCGATTAAAATAATTCGTTTTTTATCGAAGATAAATTTAGCTAGGGTCTAGAGAATCTACTACTTAGATTGCGATAGAACACGCTGCTGCACTGTCGTTGGTTCGTACTGATCGGCTAGGTTAAGTAGTGGAAACTCACACCTTCTCTACAGTAGTTTACAATTTTTTTTGAACGAATACCACTTGGTACTAGAGGTTCGTAAAATACAGTAGATGTTTTATTAAACAAGCCTTTCCACCGTGTGACGTCGACGGCCTGAAACTGGCTGGCTGTTTATCTGGATCTAACTTGGCATCGAACGCAATTAGGGGATTATCGTATCATGGTTCAAGACGGGTATATCTAGATAAAGTTCGACGTGAACCAGGCTATTGTATCCCGGTGGGATTTTGTTTTTGTCGCGCAACAGGCCTATGTGTAATTTTTATGGAATGTGGCCCTACGCTTAGGCCTAATCATAAACAATGGAATAACATTATTATTTATCTTGTAAAAGCTAGCATTTAAATCTAACAATGGATAAAAGGCGTTTACAGAACTCCCATTGTTCACTATGGCTACACCCATCGCTTAACAATGGAATCAACTCTTCAATACAATTAAAAGTCATTACTTGGCCGTATTATTCGTTCCAAGCACCTATTGTTTACCTCTGAATAGGCCCATCTTGTCTGATTCGAAAATATAATACATAATGACATAATTAATGTCGAATTATTGAATCCCAACACGATGGCGTGTATTTCAATACTTGGAGTATGTATTATACTTTCTTATCTGAGATTAATCAGTGGACCTTTCGGTTTTTGTCTGATTCATTATAACATAATGTTAACGCCAAATGATTCTTTTGCACTTCTTGTAGAAACCTCCGCTGCCATATTTTGGAAATACTATGCCATCTGTAGTAGCAGAACGATGAGAAAATTTCCCACGACAAATTCCCATCTAGTGCACTGAACTACATTCTTAACTTTACATGCGCACGAGTCGGAAGGTACACCGGTACGGCATATCTTTGATGAGGGCAATATCCCAGACTGGTGTTGTCAGATGAGGTCGATCATTTAAATGGCTTCACTGGATGTTGGTATGCTTTACGGTATCTTTAGTGCAGAGAGAAAAATCACATTTCGTTGGGGAGTAAAAATGTATTTTCGACATACTGAACTTATTAGCAGATTCTATCTATACTTGGGGTTCAAGTTATTCACTGTTAGGTTATCTTCAGAATATTTATTATAATAACGTATTTGTAGAACCTCTCTGACAGCAGTATACAGTATTGCCGTTTGTTTGATAAAAGGCTGAGACTCGACAACGTCTGCTTCCTGGTGAGTATAATCATATTTGGAGGTATGATCCGGCCACATCCAACACATAACAGCCGAATGAAAAGGCCAAAAAGCTTCAATTATAATATTTTGCATTTTTTTAATTATTCATATTTTATGCATTCATTCATGAATAAAGATTGAATAGCAGTCCAATTGGGTCGTTTTGTTATCATACTTTTGTCTGCAATAGCAGTCTGGCATGTCAAACAATAATCGATTTTGTCGGCACTGGGGCAACCCCGGTTCCTGAATCAAGGGGCCGGGCCCCAACCTCTTCTACTAATAGCATTACCGTACTCTAACAGAGCCTTGTCATTACGTTCTCTGTAGATGACATCCAATAGTAAATTAAAACCATGTAACCCTAGGTTTTCAGTTCACAAATGTTGTCCTATGTGGAATCACGTTTATATACAATATCAATGCCCAAACGAGGTGTTCCACGGTACAAACTGACATTTAAAGTTCGAAATAAGGAAGTAATAGGCTACCCAACTTCTTACAGAACTCGAATCAAATTGTAGTACAGTAACTGCAGGTTACCGTACTGATATTCCACTGTAATAGGCCCCCTCGACCACAACTTTTCTGACACCTGCAATCGATTACTATGCAAGGGGCCCAGTCTTCCCCTGAACCCAAGGCTTTGGTCTGTACTTGCTTTAATAGCAAACATTTATACAATGTTGACGTGTTTTCATATTCTGCAAGTGGAAATTTAACTGCCATCATCGCCCACCGATGCCAGTCAACAAGGATCATGATGAAAGATCAAGTACCGTACTAAACAGTGCATTTTATTTCAAGCGTTTTATGAGGGACCAATAACATATTCACGCATTTCACATATATGGCTTTTGTATCACGGGCGGATTCAGTAAGTGGAAATGTGCCCCTGTTTGGCTGCTTTTGAAAATTTCAATGCATATATCAAGATGTTCTCTTCAATTATCTATTCTGAAAAAAAAACTGTTGTACGCCCTCCCCCTCCCCCTTCTCGTTCTGTAGCCGCATTACACTAGACACGATTACGACACGACAACGACATATCATCGCGTACTTTGTATTCTTTAACACTGCGCGAATCTGCATATTTTATTATGACAATAAATGTTGTGTCTCTTGAATGGTATATTCTGACGGCTGGAATATTTACTCCTGCAGGAGGGATTTATGAGAACATCCTCTTCCCTTTGATCCTCCACTGTGAAAATGCATCATAATCATTTCTTTCTGATCTTGCAATTTACCAGGTACAATTAGACTGGTCCTGTCCTAAAGAACGGGATTAAGGACTTTACGCAACAGGACGGGGAGCCGTGGGACGACGGCAATTGGAGTTAAGCCCCGCCCACTTTCACTCTGCGCATGCCTGATTGCTCTTACAGCCGCCGTCCTAACTTTTCTAGAACGTGAAAGTTTGGAGTTTTCCGTCGACTGTGGAGGCGAAGATGGCTTCTCAAAAGTACGTATTTTTTGAATGTACAGTATGCAATAATAATTTAAAGTGGAATTTCAGCAACAACAAATAACATGTTACTTCTTTTTGAAAGTTAGTTTGTCAAAAACAACATATAAAGTACAGTAAAACGCCGCATTAGTGGAGGGTAAAGTGGCGTTGGGCCAATCTAAGCTTATGCGTACTGCTGCTGGCGCTCGGGTAGCCTCCTACCTATCCTATCAAAGCGGTTCAGTACTGTCCCCGCTGACCTATGTACCTAGTAGTAGACCTAGCCTACTACTGAACTACTAAACTGGCCTAGTGCATTCCCATTATAATAAAGAAAGGCCTCTACTAGTAAACCTATTAGTGCTATACTACTGTAGTACACTAGGCCTAGTAGGCTAGTACTACTAGCCTAGCTAGGCTAGCCAGTAGTAGTAGTAGTAGTAGTAGTAGTAGTAGTAGTAATAGTCTAGTAAAACAGTCAGTAAGCCTAGTTTGGGCTTACTGTACCTTTTGTCATTTGAATAGTGATATATATATAATAATAATATAAATAATAATAATAATATTATTAATAATAAAAAAGGCAGACTGCATAGGCAAATGATGAACATTAGAAGACATCTAGACTTATTGGTATTTAATTTGTATTTGTGTGACACAGCATATGCTTATTTTTCAGAATTACGATGAAATGGAATGATGAGAAGGATATCATTATGTTGAGGAAGATTATGGTACGAGACCCATTTCAATTTAAAGCGAGGACCCAACAAAGGGGTAATGTATGGAAGGAAATTGCGGCAGAACTTCAAAGGTGCCCTGCAATGAATTTCCAAGGAGATGCTAGAGCAATTAGGGACCGCTGGAACATTTTAAAATATAAAGGTCTTAAAAACAAAATAAGGAAAAAAAGGCTTAGTAGTGGAGTAAGTCCAGAGCACACAGAAGGAGTTAAGTTGATTGAAGACTTAATTAATAAGGAAAGAGATGTGGAAGCCACCAAAGAGGAAAAGGAAGAAGCCAAGAAGGTTAGTGATGGAAATGAAATGAGGAAATGGAGTCTCGAAACCTTTAGAGAAACAAAAAAAAGGTTAGACACCTGTTAAAAAAAAAAAACTGAAATGAAATTTAGTCTAATCAACCCACATAAAGAACACTGTAATAAAATCATATTCTATTCATTTGCTACAGGGTAGATAAAACTGGTGGAGAAGGAAGTAGAAAAAAGTGGAGGGGAAACCATAACATATTTAAAAGAGAGAGCAGAGAAGGAGATTGAGTACAGAAGAGAAGAAATGGAAGAAAAGAGTAAAGAAATGAAACAACAACACATAGCTGATTTGTTGCAACAGCAGATGGAACTGTCTAGGCAACAAATGCATCAGCAGAATGAGCAGATGATGTTTATGTTAATGGAATGTATTAAAAAATAATTCTTTAATAACCAAGTCATTATAGTTCAAACAACTTTATTGTATGTGATTGTTACTCAACAAATTTAAAATAGTTAATATATAATACTCGCGTATAAGGCGTCTCCCGAGTTTGAGAATGTTTTTTGGAAGATTTGTGTATGTCGGATATGTAAGACACCCCCATTTTAACAAATACTTGTTGCTGTTCTATAAGGTCTTGATAATGCATATAGATAGCAAAACACAGATCCAAATGTAGGCCAATTATTTTTTTTAACTTCATTTTATTTATATATATATATATATAGTCGAGTTTATTGTTTGAGACTTTTTTTTTATTCCTTGTTTTGCGAACTTATCATTTAAAACATCATCAGAGAAGGGCGGAATAAAAATAATATTTTGTTTTCTTACTCAGCATATCTGTTTCTTAAATTTCAAATTGTTGTGGTGGTGGGTGCGCTAATTGGCCAATAATAATATTTTATTTTTATTACAAATCATCAATATTTGCAGATAGCAGATTCGCTAAACAACGTATAAAAAGGTATTGCCAAACTCATTCGAACATGCAATTTAAGAGATTCCGAGAATATTTAAGCTATAAATCAATTCAATAACATGACAAAAACAGTTCTATGTATTATATAAATAATTATGTAATTTACTTTTCTATAACTTCCAATGTATTATATAAATATTACACATATGATAAATATATTTATTATTTATTTAGATTGAATTAGCATTTTGATCAAATAATGTACATACATTTTCAGTTTGCTGAACAAATGCATAACAATTTTCACTTAGTTAAGTGTTTTTAATATTTACAGTGTTTCATCAATTAGGAACAAATACAAAATACCTATATTATCAAATAATACTTAAATTTTACATACAATCCATATCGTATTTATTTAAATAAACACCCCGTTTAGAGAATTAATTTGGAGTGCGGCGTAAATGATATTTAGCTCAAAATATTGAACGTTACGTTACTGTATGTTGCCTTGTGCATTTAATAATTATTACTCCTGCATACTCGAGGCACTATACAAGTATTTAAATAGTTTAATGCTATAACATTTTTAAATAGTGTCTTGCATAATAAATTATTGGAATTAGTGATGCAAATCTGGAGGATTTAGCTCGAAATATTGTGACGTAATGTTACTATGAAGGCAGGTATGTGCATTTGTTAGAAGACCACATACGGTGTACATTTTTCCAACTGCACTCAGTCCAATTTTCTGGGTTTTTTTGAAATCTACAAATTTCCAGTAGTTGACAACATCTCCAAATAGCCACTCCACTGATGTCCACTGACGAACTTTACTCATTGATTTTTTTAGGGGTGATATTGTTTCCTTTGAACGGTGCTTGCAGTTGGGCCCTCAAAGGGTAGGCAGGATCCCCATAAATGCATAAAGGACTTCCATACGGATCATATGCGTATCATTCTAATTCTGACAGTAACTCAGATTCCCGCAGCATGTATGAGTCATGCCTTTCACTGGTCCAAATAAATTAATGATTAGGCCATTGGGTGCGACAACTGATTGAAATGTTATGCTGTGTACCCGCTTATGTCAATTGTATACCACTCTTTGATGCTCAGAAGGTCTACAAATGGGGCGAACGGTTCCAACAACAAAACCAAAACAATTTGTTAATGCAGTCCCTTCAGCGTGGATGGCGTTTGCAAATATTTGCAAGTTGTCTGGAGAGAGCCATATCTGATCAAATGTGCTAAACAGATGTTTGTAACGGTCAAACACATGGTTGATCATATGGTTAGAAATCATACATAACTGTGGTATTGGCCTTCCAAAATTGGCTATCATATCTTCATATCTGCACGGGTATGCGAATCTCTTCAGCATTATACACAGGCCTTCAACGCCATCGCCTTTTATTCTGTTTGGGCACCTGATTACTTTTGATATTTGAAGTGCATCTATCAACTGGTGAATGTCATTTTTTTAAAAATCTGAAATGAGAAAAATGAAAATTCAAGATACATATACTGTATACACAGTATATTAAGTAAAAGTGTAATTTACCCCATTACCTATAGGAATAACTTATTTAACAATACACTTATTAAGTTAAATATAATTACGTTAGTTTAACGTATGGTACAAGGTTTTGGTTCATAAAAACATCATTTCATCCTTTAATTGATGAGTTATTGTTGTCGGATAAGAAGGATATTATAAACAAAATAGGCCTACTAAATTAACCCACTGTCCCATAGCCAGTAGGATAATATTTGAAAAATTATTATTCATACCTGTAGTGTAACGTTTTAACCCCACAGCCAACCACTATTCAGAGGACACCCCTTTTAAGTGGAAACTTTTTTCAAGTCTCAACAAAGTTGTCCCCTTAATAATAATAATAATAATAATAATAATAATAATAATAATAATAATAATAATAATAATAATAATAACAATAATAATAATAATAATAGGGGTTCTACTGTAGCCCTAGCTATGCAATGGAGTTATAATTATTTTAGGCCTTGCCTAGGCCCTAGGCTACTGCTACCGCAGTACCGGTATACCTACCTGAAATACGCCTTGCATTCATCTTCAGTACAAACATCTAAATCAAATGCATCATAATTAAAATATGGTATTAAATCTAAATTATTTGATTGATTAAATTCATATAGTAAGATGAACTCCTCTTCGTCGATCAAACCTCCATCATAGGCAAAACATATTGCCTCTCTTGCTTCGCGTAAACAGGCCATCATGTCTTCTGCGTCGTCGTCGTCGACGATGCGTAACTGCCGAATTGTTTACTGTCGTCTGTTTATGTTTTCACGCTCCGGTGAGCACAAAACCACCGTCCACCCGTCTTTCCGTCCTATTGCGTAAAGTCCGTAATGACTTGAGTCAAGTTAGCCAACAATAAGCCAGCCAACAACAAGCCAGCCCACAATTCTAGCCAACAATCCAGATAAGATACGATCGCGTTGGACTGCAGCTTCACTATTTACTTCACCGTGGGTGAGGCGGCGAAGCACAGTTTTATTGACCACTGCTGAGGGAATAGAAGGTGTGGGGGTGGGTGGATGGGTAACATTAATAGTATGAAAATTAGTGGATGGCGAGATAAGGGGAAGGGGACGGGACAATCGGAGGGGAGTTGGGAACAATATTGTTCGAAAACGACAGATAGTTCCTAAAAATCACTTAGGCCTATGATGTTATCCCCTCATTATTATTATCAAGGTTAGGCCTAGATAGGGACCGCAGCTCACATTTTCCCCACCTTTTTTAGTTTTCACTCATTTTAACAGGCCTACTGGTCTGCGCAAGGGGTGTAAATGTAGATAATTATTGCTAACCTTTTTATAATTTTCACCACAACGAAGTTAGAGTGGGACCGGAGGTCCCTTTTAATACCCCCCACCACTTTAATTTTCCTCATTTTCGTACTGGTATGCGGGAGGGGTGTAAATGTAGGTAACGATTGCTCGAAAACGGCAGATTGTTCCTGGAAATCCCTTGGTGGGGTTATGATGTGATACCCCCTCATTCACCGCATCGAAGTTAGAGTGGGACCTGCGGTCCCGTTTTATATCCCCCACCACTTTAATTTTCGTACTGGCATGCGGGAGGGGTGTAAATGTAGGTAACGATTGCTCGAAAACGGCAGATTGTTCCTGGAAATCCCTTGGTGGGGTTATG
>NW_022687459.1:0-7919 GCF_011630105.1 Anneissia japonica | reverse complement strand
TCCAGTCCCACTCTAACTTTGATGCAGTGAGTGAGGGGGTATCACATCATAACCCCACCAAGGGATTTCCAGAAACAATTTGCCGTTTTCGAGCAATCGTTACCTACATTTACACCCCTCCCGCATACCTGTACGAAAATGAGGAAAATTAAAGTGGTGGGGGATATTAAACGGGACCTCCGGTCCCACTCTAACTTCGATGCGGTGAATGAGCGGGCATCACATCATAACCCCACCAAGGGAGTTCCAGGAACAATGTGCCGTTTTCGAGCAATCGTTATCTACATTTATACCCCTCCCGCATACCAGTACGAAAATGAGGAATATTAAAGTGGTGGGGGCTATTAAACGGGACCTCCGGTCCCACTCTAACTTTGATGCGGTGAATGAGGGGGTATCACATCATGACCCCACCAACGGATTTCCAGGAACAATCTGTCGTTTTCGAGCAATCGTTACCTACATTTACACCCCTCCCGCATACCAGTACGAAAATGAGGAGAATTAAAGTGGGTGGGGGGGATATTAAACGGGACCTCCGGTCCCACTCTAACCTCGATGGGTTGAATGAGGGGGTATTACGCCATAATCCCACCAAGGGATTTTTAGGAATAATTTGCCGTTTTCGAGCAATTGTTACCAACATCGATCCCGCACAGTATATATGAAAATGAGTGAAAATTATAAAAAGGTGGAGCTATTAAACGGGACCTCGGGTCCCACTCTAACCTCGATGGGGTAAATGAGGGGGTATCACTCCATAATCCTACCAAGGGATTTCCAGGAACAATCTGCCGTTTTCGAGAAATCGTTACCTACATTTACACCCTAACAGTATGAAAATGAGTGACTTATAAATGATGGGGCTATTAAACCGAACCTACGGTCCCACTCTAACGGTTTTGGGGTGATTGAAGGGGTATCACACCATAACCTCACCAAAGGATTTCCAGGAACAATCTGCCGTTTTAGAGTAATTCAAGTTCTCTAAATTTACACCATTCACGTCTAAAAATTCCTCCCACCTGAAATTTAGTGGAATTTTTTTTGTTTAAATGGGGCTATTAAACGGGACCCTGGTCCCACTTTAACTTCGATGGGATGAATCAGGGAGTATCACACCATAATCCTACCAATGGGTTTTTTAAGAACAATCTGCCGTACTCGATAAATCTTTACCTATATTTTACCCCAACAGTTTGAAATTTAGTGAAAAGTATAAAAAGGTGAGGCTATTAAACCGGACCTCCGGTCCCACTCTAACTTTGTTGGGGTGATTGAGAGGGCATCACATCATAGGCCTAATCTTACCAAGAGATTTTCAGGAACAATCTGCCGTTTCTGAGAAATCGTTACTCTTACATTTACACCCCAAACAGTATAAAATGAGTGAAAATCATAATCTTACCAAGAGGATTTAGGAACAATCTGCCGTTTTTGAGAAATCGTTACTCTTACATTTACACCCCAAACAGTATAAAATGAGTAAAAATTATAAAAAGGTGTGTGGCTATTAAACCGGACCTCCGGTCCCACTCTAACTTCGATGGAGTGATTGAGGGTGTATCGCTCCATAACCCCATTAAGGGATTTCCAGGAACAATCTGCTGTTTTCGAATAATTGTTCTCTAAATTTACACGCCTCCCGCCTAAAATTCTTCCCCTCCTGAAATTTGTTGTGGTGATTGGGGTATCACACCATAATCCTACCAAGGGATTTTCAGGAACAATCTTCCCTTTTGAGCAATCGTTACCTATATTGACCACCAGTATAAAAATGATTGAAAATTATAAAAAGGTGGAGCTATTATTAAACGGGACTTCCGGTCCCCCTCTAACCTCGATGGGGTGTGAATGAGGGATACACCATGTGTAATCCAAGGGATTTTTAGGAACAATCTGTCGTTTTCGAACGATATTGTTTACAAATTCCTCTCCTTATTGTTTCCCAACTCCTCTCATATTGTCCCTACCCCTCCCCCTCCCACATCTCCTTCCCCACCATCCGCACTTTTTATCCCTCAGCCGTGGCCATTAGATTGAAGAATTTGTGCTGTTTTGAAAAACATCGCTAATTTCGCGGCCGCACACACAGTGAAGTAAATAGTGAAATCTGCAGTCCAACGCGATCGTATCTTATCTTTTTGTTGGCTGGAATTGTGGGCTGGCTTGTTGTTGGCTGGCAGATTGTTGGCTAACTTGATGTAGCTTCCGTAATGTAAACCGTATTAATCATGCAATTTCCAGTAGAAATGTTATCAAAGGTTTATATACCGTTTCACAATTAGGCCTTTGTTTCAAATCAACTAAATAGAAACTCCAGGGGAAAAGTTACTAATAACAGGTTCGATTTAAGTCGACAAATGAAAGTTGCTGGATGTTAGTGATGGCTTGGTATATAGATTTTGGTGCATGGTGTACTTAATTTTATACAGAGCAAGCTGACCACCGTCCGAGAATCTTGTTCATTTTCAAAAATAAACAAATAGGCAGGAAACCATATTATTACTCGGGTTTACAGATCAAGTTATTGATTAATACTAACCAATTAAAATAAACGTATATATAGCCCAATCCATAGGCAGTCAATACACACTGGACCAGTGAATTCAACACGAGAGTAAAGGCCGGAACAATTGGTGTAGGCCTACTTTATTAATATAGTATATCAAGGGCGATCTAAATCCCGCCAGGACGGGATGGATCCCGACGGAAGCGGAATTTTATGACCTGATGACGCCGTTTTGACCTGCAAAGATATGATATGATTGGATATAATTATAACTGTCATTTCAAAAATATGACGAATAATTTTCAAGACTAAAGAAGGGGGTAGAAATTAGAGGCCTAAAAACGAGAAGTCCAGGAAGTAACGAAGGCAAGTAGACCTAGGATTATGAAAATTGTGACACATTAAATATTGCAACCCAGCTAACACAAAACGTTAAAAAAAACGTTTTGAATTGGTTTTAGTTTGGGTTTCGTTTTTGTGAAACGTTTTCAAAACGTTTTTAAAACGTGCAAGTTAAATAATTATGCTTTCTGATAAGAGACTTTTTCACCAAAACGTTAAAAAAAAACGTTAGAAAAACGTACGCAAAAAACTTACAAACAAGTGTGTAAAATAGAACGAAATCACAACGTTCTGTAAACGTTATATCACAACCAACTTTTCACCAATTTTCACAAAAATTGTTATCGTTTTTATAAAACGTTTTAAAAACGATTTTAAAACGTCGCTGTGTAAACCTTGCCTTTTGATTGCAGATTGTTTGCACCAAAACGTTAAAAAATCATTCAAAAAACGCACGCAAATAAACTTACAAACAGGTACATAAAATAGAACGAAATCACAACGTTTACAGAACGTTATATCACAACTAAATTTTCACCAACTTTCATCAAAAATGTTATCGTTTTTATAAAACGTTTTAAAAACGATTTTAAAACGTCGCTCTGTAATATTGCCTTTTGTTTGCAGATTTAATGCACCATGACGATATAAGAACGTTATAATAACGTACGCAAAGACTCCTCAAAAAATGTATAATTAGAAAGAAATCACAACGTTCACAGAACGTTATATCAAAACCAAATTTTCACCAATTTTCTGAGAAATTGTTATCGTTTTTATAAATCGTTTTAAAAAACGATTTTAAAACGTCGCCATATATTGCGTTTTATTTGCAGTTTCCTTGTACTGTAATATTACAGTTAAGATTTCTAAGTCTGCTTTCAGTGTCGGAACAGGTCACAATGTCATTCACAATTTGTTATTGTGCTGAATACTATTTTTGTATTGCCTGTATGACTGCAGCTCATTTGTGGATTCTATATATTAATTGTTTATTAACTTTTCTTTAATTAATATTTTTTGGTTGATGCCAATAATTGATAAATATAATATGTTTACTTTTAGTTATCAATGACCTGAGGGAATAAAGTTCAACAGCATTTAGGCAAGTCCACCGTTCTTCTGTAACGGCACCCTGTATGCATAATTAAATACGGTAAGTCCAGGCTTTATCTTATTATTATTATTATTATTATTATTATTATTATTATTATTATTATTATTATTATTATTATGATGATGATGATGATGATGATGATGATGATGATGATGATGATGATGATGATGATGATGATGATGATGATGATGATCACTTCAAACAGTTTAATTACCTATAATATTTTCATTTATTATTTTCATTATATTAACTAATACATTAATTTAGAATGGGAATTAATTGTTTTAAGGACGTCAAGTATCACGGCTTCAGACAAGTTATTAGAAGGTTTTAAATTATCATGATAATTTATACTTACCTTATATTTTTTTTTTCATAAATATTTAACATAGGCCTACACATGTTATTTTTAAAATATATGTAATTCTAATCTGTTGAATTTGTTTATAGGACTAATATTCAACAGTCAAATAATATATTAACAAGGGTGATCATACGTTTGTAATTAAATCTATTGAGTTGGTGTTACCTTGGGTTTATTAAAAGTATGGTTTTTATAGCTGTTATATAGCAAATGTTTTACAATGAGATACTCAAAGAATATGTTTGGTTGAGTCAAATTTAACTGTAATTAAAAATCACTTCACTTCAGAAAACAATACTAAAACTCATCCTACATGTAGAATATTAATTATAAAAAGCAAAAAAAGGCCGACTGTAGATTAAATTGACACATTTTTGTGTTCACTTTTTACAGAAACTTAAGCAAGTTTGTAATGAAGAGGATGTAGTTGCCAGAAGAGTTGACAACGATGAGGACGACAGCAATGTTATGTGAATGCGTTTGACTTGTAGCACATCCTCTTTATTGGTTCTGATACAACATTCTACTTCGCAAATGGTTCCATTGTGACAGAACAGCTATGAATTTCCTCTGTCAAGGCTTGATTCAGAGAGATTGTAACCATCTGCTTTTCTCAATATCCAAGATTTTTAAGTGTGCACTATGGAGTTTTGTACAGTAGGCCCCTTGTTTATTTTTGATATTTCTTTGACATTTTAAAAATCAATTGAACTTGCCAAATAATGACTGAAATAAGTGTACTTACAGAAATAGTATAGAATTGTCAGCACTTGACTCTAACTTGATTTTGATTTATTATTTTTTTGGATATTGATTACGTCGATATATCATTTCTAGTGTATGAGGGAATCAAAAAGGCAGTTTTCAAAGGAAATGATAATACTTGGATTGAATGGGAAAAATAATGACTGTATACATGTTGTTATTATATTAGTAAAGAAAATTATCTATAGAAATAGTAAACAGAAAGTGTTACCATATAACAAATATACAGAGAGAAATTGTTAGATACTATGATATTACAAGATACATATATTTTTCCACCTGTAACCAAGAGAAATTCTTTTCATTTTGGTCTTCACTGCATGTTCTTTTTCAAAGCTTCAAATAAATAATAAATATTTGTACCCTGACCTCTGATATATAAGTAGTTCACCTAACGTAATGGTACAGCAAATTTTTGAATATTAAATACAATAAATATTATATATTCACTTGCAAAAGAATTTATAAAAATTGTTACAGGATATAAAATATATTTGTACTTACAATGAAAATATAAAACGTATTTATTATATGTATACTACTCTATGTTTTTAAAAGAAGGGCACTTAATTGTTTTTGTGTATTTTCATTTTGAATGCAATGTATGATAAAATGAATAAAATGGTAAATAAAAAAAATATTATGTGATTGTTTATCATTCCATAATGGTCACTTCAAACAGTTCAAATACCTATTGCAATTTTATTTATTATTTTCATTATGTTAATTAATACATTGAATTAGAATGGGAATTAAATGTTTCGCGGTTTTCAGACTAGTTATTAGAAAGTTTTAAATTACCATTATAATTTTTACTTAGCTTATATTATATTTCTATAGACATGTAGGCAGTTTTTCTATGCCTAGGCATTAGTATTTATGAAAAGAAAATGCACTGGCGCAAAGTCGCCATAGTATGACAAAAATGTCTAGGGCCTAACGATATTTTAGGCCTTAATTGGCCCAGTCTTTATTTAGGGCCTAAGTCCGGCCTAGTCAGATTATATATATGGTCAAACTAGCTAGGCATATTAAGTATACACCGAGGCTGGGCTAGTAGTAGAAGCCTACTAGTAACTAACTCTACCATCGGCTGGATAAATAGCTGTGTGCGAACTCACCTGCTGCGGGACTAGAACGGTGTCCCGGACTAGAGTGCTGCTGCTAGCCTGCTGGGTTGACTGCATGTGTTAATCCTAAGAATAGGTGTAGGCCAAATTATAAACAAACAAGTCATCGGCTTATTAATTCAATTGAATTATTCCTCCATGATTGAACTGACGTCGACTAAACCCTCTCTGTGTTACTGAAACACAAAAACTATAATCTTCGCTAAATCATCGTCGGGACGATTCCTCGATATCCTTCGCTGCTCGCCAAAATTGACAGACTGATCATGAATATTAATGAGTTAGTTAAAAAAAATTGCTACCAAGCTACTGAAAAAGCGACCAGCCTCGTTTTCACCTAATTTAGATATTTTAACGTATCATGTTTTGTTTCTATAATTATCGCTGCATCTCAATTTTTTTTATTTTTTAAAGTATTTTTCCTAAACTCAAGAGAGGTTAAATAAGCAATATATTGCGACTTTTCTCATCCCCGCAACCCCTCCCCCTCCCCTTTAATAGTTAGTATAACATTTCAAAACACAGTGTTATGTTTCAGAATCCGTAAATATGTGATTATTTGATAACTTACCTATCACTCCAGCACATGTCGGGCCTCTGAAACCTGGCGGACAAGCGCATTTAAATTCAGGTGATGTGGTAATTATGCCAAATGGCCACTGGTAACGCATTTGCTGTAGACAAAGACCTCCATTTTCGCATGGTCGCGTTGAACAAATATCTATATGTTTTTTTTTTTTTAATAAATAAAATGATATGCAAGGCCTTGAATATATTTATAATTACATTCTTAATAATAATCGCCATTATCAATGCCGTAACCAGCTATTAGGGCAGTTTGGATAATTGGGGCACTTTGGACAGTCCTACACAATTTTCTAATCGGTCCACAAAGAATGGGTTCACATCTTTTTTTAAATGGCTTCAAATTATGATGCATAAATGTGTCCACTTTTTGAAAAAATGGTTCAATTTTTATCATATTTAGCCTAAATTTGGTAAAATTTTAAGAAAGTGGGTCCAGAGTTTTCATATTATTGCTTAAAATGAATCAACTTTTAAGAAAATGGATCAACATTATTTTAATTTGGCCCACCCTGATATTGTCCTGCACTGATTGAAATCTTGGCTACGGCATTGGCCATTATAGACATTCATAAATGTTTCGTTTCATCATTAAAAGCCGAAATACCCTATATATGTGTCTTGCTGTGCCAAAACCCTTCAAAATTGTACTCAAAACATATTTGCCTTAACTATGCTTACACAACACATCCATATAAAGAAGTAATTTCGAAGTCTGTTGATTAAATTGACTATACGATCATGTCTTGAAATGTGCAAATTACGAGAAGTCATTATATTAAAAGAAAAATACTTCTTTTATTATCACAGTCCGCAAATTATACAAGGCGATTATACAAGCCGCTGGCATAATTATTTTCCTGGTCACTGGATTAGAGGCAGACCCGCACATTGTGCAACTTTCTCTGCTCCCTGGGGAGCATCCCTGGTCATTGCTGCTTGTACGCGCACGACCCATACATTTAATGCCATACCATCCTACCAGTACACATAAATATTCTTTGGTGCAGAGAGGCAAGCGTAAGTAAAGTGCCTTGTCCAAGGACACAAGCAATGCGATGAGCGTCGGTCTCGAACTCCCGACCTCACGATCAGAAAGCGGTC
>NW_022687458.1:0-1527 GCF_011630105.1 Anneissia japonica | reverse complement strand
CATTATATCATGCATTAAAAACCTACGATTCAGGGGGACAAGGACAAGGTCATATATTTATACACTGTATGTATTACCCTGCCTCTCAATTCGCTCGCATTGACAGAATCCCCTCAATTTCTTTTTGGTATTTTATTTAAAAGTTTTCGTAAAATACCAGCAACAGTTTGAGTGAATTCTGTCAATGCGAGCTAATTGAGAGGTAGAAGCAGAACAATATATAAAACTGCAATATTTAAAGTTAGGCATAACTAAGGTTTTGTAAAGATTAAGTATTGCACTTGGACTATTAATCACCTACAATTCCGTCAAATGAAGTGTTTTGTTTCCTTTCCAAGCAACTATTATCAACATGCATACAGATGTTTAAATTACAGTCAACAATGACATTTAGATCTCGATGCTTGCAAACCCTCTCCAAATTGACTCCCTGAACATTGTAAGAAAAATAAATGTGCTTCCTTTTATGGAAATGATCAGTTTGAAGATCTATGGCATGTTATCGGGACCGAAAGTACGATAGAGCTTCAATTCATCAGCGCACATAAGGCATTAGGAATTTTTTATCAAAGAAAGCGAGATCGTTACAAATGGATTAAACAACGGCGGCCTAACTATGCATCCTTGGGGAACACCAGACAAAACGCTTTTCAATTCAGAACAAACTCCATCAATGACATGATAGCTTGAAATTAACTTAAAGAGGGTCAGTGATTTTAAAGACCAGCAGTCCATGAGAGAAACAATCAAATGTTTTTGAATATTCTGTAAAGATAATGTCACATTCAGGTTTAGAATTGATGGCATTAAGTGTAGTCGTTAAAACGTTGCCAGAATGATTTGAGTTGATCTTCCATGGATGATGAACCCATGTTGAGGTAGACTAAGTATGGTTGGCACGTGACTAAATAACTGGTCGATTATAACACGTTTAGAAAATGTAGTTAGGTGAAGTGGAAATTGGATAAAAGTAAAGAAACGGGACGATAATGTATAATGGATTGCTGAGACCCCCTTTGTGGATTGGACAAACATTTGCTCTTTTTTCCACAGTTCAGGAAATGTTGAACCATGCCCCTCAACCCAGTAAATATTTGTAATTTATATTGAAATCAAATTTTCTGCGTAGGACCGTAATAGATAAATAACAGTGCTTGAGTAGGAACATATTGTAATAATCGTATCAAGCATATAGCTCATCAACGAAAAATTTCTATATTTCAGTTGTATAATGTAAAGTCTGGAGAGATTCAAACCTACAACTTCTCGCTATCAAGGCGGGTGTCATACCCATTCGACCACTGAGACCATAGGATATAGGCCAAGATCTAACACCCAGGCACTTCGTCTCATACAACTAATTGATACGCTCACACATAGTGGAGCTGGGAATTTTGCATTCTTTCTAGCTTTACCACGGTTCCATTTTGTGTGAGCGTTTATGAGGATTATGAGGAAAATCAGGGTCAGCGGACGTTTTTCAAAGGGAGGGAGGACTAGTAAGATGAATGGGAATATGAATGTGTT
>NW_022687457.1:699-974 GCF_011630105.1 Anneissia japonica | reverse complement strand
CCCCCCCCCCCATTGAAATGACCTGGCTACGGGCCTGGAGAAATTTCCGACATTTGTTGAAAAATACTACCCTTAAAATTCGTTTAAATATAAAATATTTTCAGGATAGATTCAACAGGGTATACCCATCTTCAATCATGTGAATAAAAGTGTAAGAGCCATAGTCACCAAAATGGACTTTTTGGCACACTTTGATTTCGCCCTGGCCCACTGTGGGCCGGCCCAGGGTCGGCAATTTTTAAGTGTGAACAATCAATAAATGTTAAGCCGGCCCT
>NW_022687457.1:0-684 GCF_011630105.1 Anneissia japonica | reverse complement strand
GACCTAAAGTTAATCCGACTTTTGAGTCGGCTCAGGTCCCGCAATGCGGGCCCTGGGCCGACCCAACTTTATATCTGAACGTAAGCCGAACCTCAGCCGGCCCAAGTTCGCTCTGATTGCTCAATTTTGACATCTTATCTACCACAACATTCATTCGAACTGACTTGCGCGAAAAAACACCATTGAGAAATAAAATTATTAAGGAAACTGTAACGTAATTTGTATTTAATTGAACTATTGTTTTTGAATAAAAGTTTTTATATAAGGTCTCCATGCCGAACTAATTATTACTCACAGCCTCCGTGCGAAGCATAAGCATCAGGGTTGCCAGATAGTCGACAGGCTTCACGGCCAAACACACGCCATCTCACGGCCAAATTCGGCCAAACTTTTTTTCAATATCGGCCAAAATTCGGCCAGATTTTAATCCGATTAGAAGACAGTTATGTGGGTACATATTCATTTGAAATACTGCAAAAATTACAGGAAATTCAGGGGCCGTTCGTTTGAAATTGAAGAAATTCAAATAATATACACAGAACAATATTAAACTTCTTTTAATTAATCTATCACCATAAAATACATGCCCCAGGTACATCATAATATTAAATAGCCTAGGCCCTATGTTTTTTAGTTGCTGACGCCCGAAAACAACCTTATGCGTTTGGGCGATCAATTTTTCTT
>NW_022687456.1:0-865 GCF_011630105.1 Anneissia japonica | reverse complement strand
GGCTGGGAATACGCCATAGCGATTTTTATCGCCTTCAACCTCTTTGGATTCGTCGTCATCGCCGTCAGTTATATCTCAATTTACATCTCCGTAAAGAGAACAGCATCGAGGGTTAATAGAAGTCAGAGGCGCGCAGAGGAGGTTAAGATGGCAACCAAGATGGCAATGATCGTCCTAACCGATTTCTGTTGCTGGTTTCCAATTATCTTGATGGGGATTGGATCAGAGGTTGGTGCCTGGAAGCTCCCAGCCGACATATACGCCTGGTCAGCTACCTTTATTTTGCCTATTAACTCCTCTCTTAACCCATATCTTTATACAATCGCTTATAAGTGTGACTTTAAGAAAAAGTCACCGAAACAGGTGGCGATAGAAATGCGTTCAGTCCAGCCCAGACCTTCGCTACCGTAGAACCGTTGTCGTCCAGTCTGTTGCCACCTGGCGCGCCATGGTACATTTTCACTTCTCCTCACTTTTTACCAAGCTTTTTATGATCTATGTCATCTAGTCAGCGTTTCTGACTTTTTAAAAGGTGCTAACATGTATCCTTCTTTTTGATCCTGCATCCAACAATTCAAATCCAACAAATAATTTGAATCAAGATTGCCGTTAACACTATTAAATTATATATAAATTATCAAAGAAAGGTAAATACAGTGTTCGAGTAAAGGACATAATAATACATCGTGTAGCATAGCTACAATACAATACAATACAATTCAATTCAATATACTTTATTCGCAACTAGAAACAGTTGAACTGCACATGCATAAACAAAATTTAAAAATTGCCTTAAAAGTTAAAAAAAATATCAAAACGGAGACAGTAGTACAGTAAAAACAAAACAAAAAACAACATAAAAGTT
>NW_022687455.1:0-516 GCF_011630105.1 Anneissia japonica | reverse complement strand
TATAAAATAATAATAATAATAAAATGCAATAGGTGTTTGATATATTTTCAGGCCATATAAAATTTATTATACAAACATTTTTGTGCTCTCCTGAACTACATGTTTTGCTATTATTATTTAATTCAATTATTTCTGTTTAATTTAAACTTGATTTCAAATTAAGATCCTAATGTAGAAATCACAAATTTCATCTGCTTTAATTTCAGCATCCATCATAACATCAAGAATGGAGAATGTAAATGTTAATAGGTGGCCCATTCATGCATGTTGATCTCATAATATAACCAGGAACTATAATTTTCATTTTATGACTGTTGAAAGGTACTGGGCTTTCTATGCTTTGCGCTCACTGAAAATGAAATGTGCTGATGTTAAATATTAATAACAGTGAGATTATTATTGTTATTATTATTATTATTATTACATGCGATTATTATTAATATTATTATTTTAAAACATTGCCATTTTTGTGTTTAAAGTGTTTATGGTAACCCAGTTCTGTTTGCAAAGATTCTG
>NW_022687454.1:0-1229 GCF_011630105.1 Anneissia japonica | reverse complement strand
TTGGTATATTTTTGAATTTAATGTAATCCTTCAGTGATGATTTTTTAGTTGCTTTTTGAAACCATATTCTTTATTATTGTAATCTGAGATCATATTACTAAAAATTTTATCCACTGAGTATTTTGTGGTTCTATATTATATATATCATTTAGATCATATTTGTCTAATAATGCTTTAATGTTATCAATCCATTTCCATCGTGTAAGTGATCTAACCTCCATAAGTGATTTACATAGTAGTCTAGGCAATCTATCCTCATCCATAGTTTTAATAGCCTATCAAAATATTTTATTCTAAATTTGTTTTGAATCGTTTCCATAGATTGCCACCCTAAGTCACCAAGTAAAGCTTCATGGGCAACATTCCTTGGTGCTTTCAGGGTCATTTTAGCCATCTGATATTGCAGGTTTTCAAGTTTGTTAACTAACTGTTTACTGCCCGGGACCCAAACAGGACATGCATAGTTTATTGTAGGAAGACCAATTGTTTTCCACAATAAATCGCCATAGTATCTGTTGAAGTCTTCTTGGCCATCGATAATTGACTTGATATAGGCAATTACTTTATTTCCTTTTTTGATAACCTCTTCAATATGATCATTATCATTGTTTTTTCTTGATATAATTGTACCGAGATATTTGTATTTATCTGTTTCACTTATAAGGTTATTATCTAATTTCCATTTTCTCAGCTTATTTACTCTTTGGCCAACAATTAATACCTGTGATTTTTCTAAATTAAACTTAAGTTTCCAGAGTTCTGAGAACTCTGCAGCTGCAGATTTAATATCATTAAAAATAACATTACATTTGACATTGGAGTACATGTTCTGAATAATATTTAGAAGTTTGCCCTTTATGCCTACATTTTTAATAGCTTGTATAAGTCCTTGTCTCCATACAGAGTCAAAAGCCTTTTTAAAGTCTAAAAAGGCAAGGTGCAAGAATACTTTTTAATATGTGTAACATGGTGATTCACGTACAATTGTAAATTTATTTTCGAAGGCGATAATTGCCTTCCATACTACATCGTCTTTCTTTTTATCTTTCTCCTTTACGCGGTTCAGTAAAACTAAATTACCAAAGCTAGCTACTAAAGTTATAAAACTATCAAGATTATAAAATATTTAGGAAATTTGCACTTTGAAGGTATGTTGATTGTTTCTAGAATTAATTTATTATTGTTCGAAAGCTAGATTATATTGCACTAGCTAAATATTAAATGAAGAA
>NW_022687453.1:0-597 GCF_011630105.1 Anneissia japonica | reverse complement strand
GTATGCAAAGTGTGTTGTTGGCAGCAAAATAATAAGTCACTAAGTTTTTACAAACTACATATATTATGCAATACTGTACTTCTATATAATTCTATTGACAAACAAAATCCTTTCCTTAAACTATAACTTATAATTCTATTGACAAACAAAATCCTTTCCTTAAACTATAGCTTACAAAATGGTAGTTTACCCTTATCCCGGCCCACCGATGTTCCTTCACACAGCAAGGAACGCTCTCATTAATTATCGTATTTCCCGGCCCTGTATGGTTCAAAAATTTAGGAAGCTGGGTTTTGGCGTTTTTTAAGAAAAGATTCAGCAATCAGTAACATTTGGCAAACTAGTATTTAAAATTGTGGAGTTGGCAATCTGGCATTGGCTCAGGCATTGGCAAATGGGATTCGGTTGTTACGTCAGCAATCTCGGGATGATTCGCAAAGCAATCAACACGCATCACTAATTAAATTCACACAAACAATTTACACACCCACCAGCTATAAATAAATACATTTCCTATCATAATAACACTGATTATTAATTTCTATACACCGCTAATTGTGCATAAGCAGTTGATCAACGGCGAAAACAGGTAAATAG
>NW_022687452.1:0-654 GCF_011630105.1 Anneissia japonica | reverse complement strand
AATGCCAGAATTAATTATTCCCAAGGTAAACAAAATTATATATAAATTCTTGTGGAATGGAAAAAGAGAAAAAATAAAAAGAAACACGATCATCCAAGAGCTAAACAAAGGAGGTCTAAAAATGATAGACATTAATTCAATGCTAGACTCACTCAAGTTAGGTTGGGTCAAACGACTTTTAAGTCCAGATCCCGGTAAATGGAAGTGCATTCCATGTTTTTATATGTACCCAGTAAAGTATACATTAGGTATAACCGACATAAATTTAAATAAGCATTTAGCGCTAAATAAAATGCCAGTATTTTATAGGAAGTTGCTTCTTACTTGCTCACGATTTAATAATATGCATGCAAAACAGCCACAATGCATCTGTGAAATAAAAAAACAAAGACTTTGGGAAAATATAAACATAAAAATAAATAACAAATCTGTTTTCTGCAAAACATGGGTAGACTCACACATTAAAACCATATCAGATATTATTGTTGATAATAGATTTAAAAAACTGGGTGAAATTATCCCTCAGCTTTTAAAAACAGAAAATGGTATGATAGAATACATGGTGTTAATGAATGCAATTCCAAAAAAATGGAAAAAGATTGTAGCACACCAACCTTTTTGTTTAGTGCACAGAAATGTTCAAATTATTGATAC
>NW_022687451.1:0-500 GCF_011630105.1 Anneissia japonica | reverse complement strand
TTTATTTGTTTAAATCATACCCATCTTATGCGTTTGTAATTTATCTGTTTGAATCACGTCTTATATGTTCGTTCGTGTATTGCGGACTCGCGATCAAAGGCTGGCAGCAGTGTGGCGGCTGGTTCACAATGCTAAAACCCTGGAGCGTGCATAGCCAATCACGGCAAAGCATGAATCCATCTGCGCAACAAGCACATGGTTAAACGAATGATCGTCGCCCATGCGGAGTACTTCTTGATTTTGGAGAGAGGTTCGTCTATACAGTAATAATATAGAATAGTTTAGAATTTGTTGTTGTTTGCTACGATATCTTGTACATTGTAAATATTCTTTGTAAACTTAGGCCAGTCATAGACCATACCAATAGGCCGTGACGATTGTTAAGCGCACACACATGGTTAGAAAATCTATGTTCCCGTTATTTTTCTCGATAGATGGCGCTATTTTTTCATACTTCTCAATTACGAATTTTCTCAATTACGAACGCCTTCTAGACCAAA
>NW_022687450.1:0-602 GCF_011630105.1 Anneissia japonica | reverse complement strand
ATATATATATATATATGTATATATAGTCCCTAATTTCTTCACACTTCAGGAGATACAATTTTTGTTTATTACTCAAAAAGTTTCTAAATCTTAGTGTCCTCGTCCCCTAGGGGTGTCCACTTGGTAGGAATTGACCGTAATGTTAAAAGATATATTTTTCCTTGTTTCACGGAAAAGTGTTCCCTTTATTTATTATTTATTTATTTATTGGTATATACACTCAAAATGCAACAGAAGTTGAAATTCTTATGAGTTTACAATATACAGTAAAAGCTAAAATACCAAAAAAGAATTGATAACGATACAAAATTGCACAATAATAACATCGATAACAATACAATATTAAACACTGGCAATTAGAATTAATAAATTGAATTATTCATTACATAAAAAACTAAAGTTATTCAACACAATTAAATCAATATAAACAAGCATATTTAAACATACAGCATTGGAATTATGAGAAAATATTATACAATTACCAATATATAATACTTTTTATTATACAATTATTATCATTACAATATTACAATTGTCCAAAAATATTTACAAAATACATATAAAAAATACAAAGATAACAGATACAACAAAATATAAGTTAA
>NW_022687449.1:0-1114 GCF_011630105.1 Anneissia japonica | reverse complement strand
CCTGTGTCTCTTAATATTTTAATGTGGGAGAGATTGTTAGAATCACCTAATAGTGATATATAACCATCTGAAATGAATGGCTCATAATCCTTCATAACAGAATCGAGCTGGGTTTGTGGGGCCTTATATGTTTCAATATACTCAGTTGGCTGAGATTTAAATTTTGAAGAGGTTAGAGCAGTTGGCTTAATTCCCTCTGTTTGTTGCTTTCGTCTTAAAGTAAAGCATTCGGATATAAGGTGACCTTTCTTCTTACAATAACTACAAGTGGGAGCGGATAAAGATCTTTGATCATTTCGGTGATTTGGAGCTTGGTGTTTGGGAGCATTATAGTTATTCGTTGGCCTATAAGAGTTACTAGCATGGGGCAATTTCTTAAAGGGAGTCGTGTGTGAATTTGATGGTCTTTGTATGAATGACGTTTTATGAGTTAAAGAATAGTCATCTGCTAATCTAGCAGCATTGTCTAAAGTTTCCGCTTTTTGTTCGTCCAAGTAAGTTTTTGTTTCGGAACTTATGCATCTTTTAAATTCTTCTATGAGAATTAGTTGTTTGAGGTTATCGTAATCCTTTTCAATTTTCTTGGACACACACCACCTATCAAATAATCTCTCTTTACTCCTAGCAAATTCTAGGTGGGTTTGATCACTTTCCTTTTTTGTGTTTCTAAATTTTTGCCTATAGGCTTCGGGGACTAGTTCATATGCCTTTAGAATGACCTCTTTAACTAGATCATAACATGAACTCTGTTTTATGGATAACTGGGTGTAAGTTTCCCTAGCTTTACCTATTAATACACTCTGTAGAAGCAAAGTCCAGTTTTCTTTTGGCCATTTTAAATTACTAGCAATTTTCTCGAAGTGTAAGAAAATTTATCAACTTCTTTTTCCTGGAAAGGAGGAACAAGCCGGATATGTTTGGTCACGTCAAAATTATGACTTGGATTAGAAAAAGTTTGACTTACCTGTACTGCATTAGCTAATTCAATTTCGCGCATTTTTAATGGAAACTCTCTCTCCTCCCTCTCTTTTTGCATCTCTCTTTCCTCTCTCTCTTTTTGCATCTCTCTTTCCTCTCTCTCTTTTTGCATCTCTCTTTCCTCTCTCTCTTTTTG
>NW_022687448.1:0-1229 GCF_011630105.1 Anneissia japonica | reverse complement strand
GAAAAAGGGTTGAATTTTTTCCTAATTGGAAGCTACTTACTGGACATTTTAGTGAATCATCCAGTACCAGAAATCTAGAAACTATTTTGATTAAATGTTGAAGGTAGTTATTGGAGTAATTATGAATATTAACATTTTCAATAATGATAGATAGTGCTTCACTATAAATATAACTGGTTGTCAATTATAACTTTAATATATTAATTCCCCTCATTTTATTTGGCACTCCTACACCTAATGGTATGAATGTATCGTTTAAGTCTTTTAAGGTAATATTCAGAGGGTGTATTTAATTAAATCTAATATCCGTTACAGTAGTTGTTACTAACGCCTGCTTTATTCAAATGATTTTATGTTATATATGCTACCTACACCATCTTAGCTTTGTTATTGGTCTCTAATGTGTTCTCATTTTGAATTTATTTGTTTCTATTGTCTACTTATTAAGACAACATAAAATCTTCTGGTTCAACCCACCGTACAGCGACAATGTTTCAACCAACATAGGCCATAAATTCCTATCTATCATTGATTCATCATTTCCTCAAAACCACCCACTCAGAAAAATATTTAACCGGAACACTTTGAAATTAAGCTACAGGTGTATGCCTAATATGAAACAGATAATTACAAGCCACAACAAAACGCTGCTCAAAAAAGAAAAACTGATCTGACCGCACAAACTACCGGTAATTGTAATTGCAGAAGAAATGTAACATGCCCATTAGAAGGAAACTGCTTAACCAAAGGAGTTTATACCAAGCGACAGTTACCAGATATGACAACCAAACCCAAGAAACATATATTGGACTAACAGAACACACGTTCAAAACCAGATACAACGGACATAACAGTAACTTCAGGAACAAGACCCAAAAAATGCTACAACTCTTAGCCAATATATATGGATTCTTAAAGATAACTCTATCCTGTATTCGTTAAAATGGAAAATCATAGCCAAGTGAAAGCCATACTCTCCGGCCCAAAAAAGTGTAATCTGTGCCTGATGGAAAAGTATTTCATAATTTGTAAACCAAAATTAGACACATTAAATAACATAAATGAATTGGTAACTTCATGTAGACACAGAAAAAAGCATCTATTGTGTAACAACTAAGCAATATTAACACCTCAGTTAGGCAATGGTAGAAACCATAGCAACGCATATTCCCCATATCTCTTAGCATAAATGTAATCCTTGTACTGACTACTCACTATGTATTTGTACC
>NW_022687447.1:0-612 GCF_011630105.1 Anneissia japonica | reverse complement strand
ATATGAGATAAATGACATTTTTGGTGAGGCAATTAATTGATTGCCTTATCCGAAATATGTGGTTGGTTTGGTTGCTCTTGAATGATTGTGTAGAATCAAGCAAGGAGCATGTTTTGCATGATGAACCACAAAGATGACTACCCAAATTATGGTTGTCGCAAGAGTTAATTTGCCTCTTGAATTTAGATCGTACTAATATATCACGAAGGTTAGGTGGTCTGCGATAGGCTATGAACGGTGTATCCGGAAAAACAGACCTAAGACGTTCTGTGGTCTGCAGAATGGGCATATGTTTCTGAATTATAGCCCTTAGTGGTGGTAATCGAGGGTGATAGGTAGTGACCAGTGGCACATTGGTCGATCGCTGACGTGGTTTGTACGTCAGTGTTTGAGCACGAGGTATGTCCTTTGCTTTTTTTACAGCATTTTCGATGGGTCCTCGATGATAATTTCTATTCCGGAGATGTCCGGATAGCTCTTCTGTGCGATTCTGAAAATCTAAATCTGAAGAACAAATGCGTCTCATGCGCAATGCTTGGCTGTACGTAATGTTTTTTGTACAGTGAGGGGGGTGACAGCTGCTAGGGAGCAGGTACATATGCTTATCCGTGG
>NW_022687446.1:0-730 GCF_011630105.1 Anneissia japonica | reverse complement strand
TCTATATATTCAATAAAAACTTATGTAAAAACAATGGAGGAGAAACCCTCTACTCCAATATGGTGTGAAATGATTATCCCCATTTGACCTATCATAAAACGAATGGATCTTTCCGATAAGCCCCGCCCCTCGAATATTGTTGCTGAGGTCCCACAAAAAGATAGCGTAAACGCACGTAAACACGAGTGTTTGTGGGACACGCGTGTTTTTTTGGACATACGCGCGTAATCTTAGCGATGTTCTTATTGGTCAGTTGTTAAGTTTGATTGACACGCCAGAAAAGGTCCATTACTTTGTATTACGCAAACTCAGCCGTACATCTTAGACTGTGACTCATTGTCTGTTTCATCGAGTTTTACAAAGAACATGAAATATGAGTTTGCATTCTGTCTATTAAATAAAGGTAGGTGTTCCAAAGCTTAACAAAATCAAGACTCGAAATACAATAACAAATATCCCCTTTATACCTTTGTATCATATTAAAGTACCGTATCCACAGTAAAGTAAAGAATAAGAAATATGGTTGAACATAAAAACAATACCGTATAAATGAGTTATCATTAAGGCCTATATTACGAGAATATAATAAAATAATAAGAGTTAACCAATTTTCTATTGAGAAATATTTGGCACCATGCATGGTGATGCCCGAAAACATTTGCTTTTTAACATTACAGACTACCAGTATTAATGGCAATAAGTTACGGAAACTACACGCATTTGCTTCATG
>NW_022687445.1:0-815 GCF_011630105.1 Anneissia japonica | reverse complement strand
TTGATCAGAAAATCAGAAGCATGTTCTCAAACATCAGAACCCAGCTTTTATTATTTAAAACTGTCGGGCCCCATTGAATTAAACTACGGTATTATAGTTTATATTATATTTTGTTTAAACAATGTCGGAGTGGGGGCTCGCACTTGGGGCCCTGGCGTTCTCCCCTCCCTTCCGTCAGCGCCCGAGCGTGACGCCACTGATGTAACAACTGTTAATTGTAGCAACCTCAGAAACAAACGGCGCTTCAGAAAATACAGTACAACTATACCAATTATTCTCGCAAACTTCATATCCTATCGCGTTGTTTGTGTTTTAAGTTAACTTAATTTTTTTATTGAAATGTACAGTTTTTTTGAATATTTTAAAATCCTTAAGTTAATTTTTTTTAATTTTTGTTTTGTTTTTTTTCAATGAAAAATAAATGCGATCGTTAATATTGGCCTTGGTACAATGTAAAACTGTAATCATAATGACTACTTACACAGAATTTTACTATATTATAGGCCTAGACTAGGACCAGGCCTCCTACTATAGTATAGAGGCCTAGTCCAAGACCTTGTTGCAAATCCCAGCCTACATAAAGCCTACCCTATAATGCCTAGCATAGGGCAGGTCCGTAGGCAGGATTTTCGATGGGGAGGTGCGTTTTGCAACCGAAGTGGACCTTACGATGGGCGATTGCCTAGGGGTCACCGTGAGGGTGGGGCGAACCTTCTGGAAGCTCTGACAAATTAGCATTTTGAGGGCCTTTTTTAATGGATTTCTATTTAAATTTTCATTCATTTAAGTATTGTCTAGGGACCCACAGTAAAAGT
>NW_022687444.1:0-1560 GCF_011630105.1 Anneissia japonica | reverse complement strand
CTGTCACATAGGCACTTATCATTCATTGACAATGTTAGTGTTTTACTCTTATTTATTTATTTATTTATTTATTTATTTATTTATTGCTGCGAAGCAGCCAATTCATATTCTTGACAGCAATTTGACCTCTGAAAGGTCATTGTTTGTCAAAAAACAACAGCCTAAGATGACTGAAAAGCGGAGTTTCCTTCTTTCGTTCTGCCGGGTAAAATCAATTAATTTAGGCGACGTTTGTAGACTAACCAACACGTAACAACGTCCGCATGTCGCGCTAGCCTTATCCTACTCTAGGCCTGGACTAGCTAGGATGGTACAGTATAGGCCTAGACTTGAAGGGACGAAGGTCCCAATGAAAAACAACGTCGCTCCTTGATAGCTAACATTGTCTATTTAACATCACAATAATTCATTATTAGACCTATAGTTGTTTTTTGAATTGTAATCCACAAATCTCAGCCGATACCTCGCACCACTGGAGTAACGTCTCGTATCTAGTCGTAATGTCATGGCTCGCTGGCTCACACTTGCGATGTCTCGCACTTGTGATCAAATAACACGCTGGCTCGCACTTTGGCAACACTCTTTGGCAGTCAACTCTCCACTAGAAAACCCGCCCTTCGAAACTTGCCCCATAAAAAAATGTACACTTCCTAGACCATGCAGTCTTCGAAATAAAAATTGTAACCTTTGGTAATCAACTACATTTTCCTCATACATAGAAATTTTTGAAACTTTATTAAAAAAAACCTAAACCATAATTCACCACTTAGACACTTTTTGACAAAAATGAAAAATTACGACTTTGTTACCCAATGAGAAGTGTTCTAATATAGACAGTGGGTCGTGTCTCATATTATTTGTTATATTTTTATTATTCATTATTTTCCTTGTCTCGCATAAATAATTTTGTTCGAAGAACATTTATATGCAGTTGTACTTCGCAGCACTTCACTTGCAATTTGCAATTTCTAGTCTAATTCTATAATGCAAAGTTGTTTAACTTTACCTGGCTGACATCCTGATCTGGTTTTGTATAAATGCAAACAATGTTTATCAGTTGGCTTTACTTCGAAATTTGATAATTTTATCTGATAAATTTGTGTGATGTGCCAATATATGGTTTCATACTACATCCAAATATGAGCATTTCATCATATCGCAGCACTTCACTTGCAATTTGCAATTTCTAGTTTATTTTATTTATTTATTTATTTTTTATTAGTTTTATTTTGAATCCAAAGAGACTCGAAATGCCATAATAAAGTAAAGTATAAAGTAAAGTTATTTTTGAAAATTGCTATTAATACTGAATATTTAAAGGGAGGACTACAGATGTCTTTCTAAGTGCCATATAAAATTAGTTCAAGAAGTAAAAGGAAACAGAAGAAAAAAGTAGCTTTCTATTATGAGATTTACAGTAGAAGTGTTTGTTCATTCCTGTGATGGTTTTCATATCACTGTACATTGGTTCTTCATCTGGCTGTTAATGCTGTATCATCTATTTGGAGACTGATGGAATCTTACAGTACTCATGGGAGAAGGGTAAGCAGGCCTTCCTAT
>NW_022687443.1:0-1149 GCF_011630105.1 Anneissia japonica | reverse complement strand
CTTGTATATATATATATTGTATATATGTGTATAATGTAGGGGTGTGTCTGTGTGTTTTGGTGTGGATATGTATATAGGCCTATGTATATATCCACCATTCGCATATCACTTCCAATCACTGAATTTTGGCGCTTAACGAGTAAAGTAACGAGAAAGGCGCGAAACCAAATGCGCGATCATTACATAAATTTTAGTAAAACAAACAACCAAACGTTACCATAGCTTAATAATAGAGAGCAAATGCTGAATATCTTACATACAACCTTGTTTTGTCAGAGACAGATTCAAAGACTGGACAGAAAAGTATTCCTCTTTATTTATCATATCCTGTATTAACAACATGAGTGTGCATGTTATTGGATTTAATTTACATTTGAAGGCCCATGCAGTAGACGTTATGAGGGCCGTTAAGGGGTAGATGAATAATCCATGGCCTCGAGCAGTTTAACGTTTGTGTAATAAGAAGATTTTTTAATTGGCTGCTACGAAAATGTAGATAGTAATTAATGTATTGCTGTTAATGAATAATAGTTGATATAAAATGATGAAAATATTATCATCTAATATGTGTTACCGACAATCATTACTTTCACAATGATGACAGTAATAACGGTGATGGTGATGATGATAACGATGATGGTGATGATGATAACGATGATGGTGATGATGATAACGATGATGCTGATAATGATAATGATAATAATAATAATAATAATAATAATAATAATAATAATAATAATAATAATAATAATAATAATTATTATTATTATTATTATTAGTATTATTGTAATTACAGGACCTACTAATACTAATACTAATAATAATAATAATAATAATAATAATAATAATAATAATAATAATAAAATAATAATAATAATAATAATAAAATTTAATAATAATAATTATAATGATAATAATAATAATAAAGAAATCCAATCCAATCCAATTATAATGGCACTATAATTAGTCACAATGGTATTATTATAGGTTGTTAGGCAATGTATTATTCACGAGCATTAAAGTATATCCATACTGTTTATATCAGCATATAAGTCTATACCTTTTAGGTATTATATTACAGATGGTGCTACTAACACTGATACACATACTCACGTAATACGTTCAAGTTGTAACTCACAAGAGTTCAGC
>NW_022687442.1:0-875 GCF_011630105.1 Anneissia japonica | reverse complement strand
TTACCTCAAAATATACTTTTTACTTTTAAATATTCGAAACTCTATTCATTTATGGACATAAAAAAATAAATTTGTGTTAGTTTAGACATCGGCAGAAAGTGAAAATTAGCATGTTTCTGGTAGTACTTTTATTAAATTCGGGGAAAAGCTAGGGAACGTTAGGGTTAAGTTACGGGTTAGTTGGTGTACTTTTGTTGTGGGTCGACAATAACAATAATAAGACCTGCTAATTATGTTAAAGAACTCTCTGGTTTAATCTAAAACTCCAATTATGAAACCAACCACGATGTTACATTGATAGTCGCCATGTCTGATCTCCCTGACCTCTATATCTCATAACTATAGATGGCGCTATACTATATTTGAGATACTACATACTTCTCCCTTTGTTTAATCAAAAGATTCCTAAATATCTTTAAAACAAATTAAATTTTAAACAACATAAACTTTAAACATTTAACTCTTAGCTCCTGATTCAAACAAATTTTTAATACTCTTTTAAGACTTCTCAATAGTCTCTACACAAAATTATTAAAACGACTTGGGCGCTTCACTACGCGACCACTTCTAGTTTTGATCTAAGAACGAACTCTCTCAGAATTATCAACTGGTTTACTGAAATTTTCAACTCTAACATTAACATTATCATTATCATTGATTATTTCGTTCTGCAAATTACTAGGTACTCTTTCTCTGATCTCAGATTCGCCTTGTTCATTGATAACATCCAAGTCACCTTCATTTATCACATCATTTAAACTACGTTCATTAATCACATCAGTTGAATCATGTTCATTAATCACATCATCAAAATCACATTCATTAATTACATCAAAACTCTTGTTCGGAACATGTCTTAAGTGTTTCACATTGCT
>NW_022687441.1:0-1612 GCF_011630105.1 Anneissia japonica | reverse complement strand
ATTAATAAACGATGGAAATTGAAGAGTTCTTATCGATGCGCTGGAGATGTGACAAGTAAGTAAGGAATGTGGGTATAGGTCCATGGGACCTTGGTGGTGGTCACTCTTAATGAGAAAAACAGTTAAATTATTACTTAAATGGAAGAGGGCTCTATGTATACTGGTTCCCGTATTCATTGGGGTTACACCCTCCCCTCTCTAATTATGCATTGTCCCCCAATGCGGCAATTGCTTTCCCAATGTTAGTAACAAAAACGTAAAAAGATGGGTTGCCTAGGTTGTCATACTGTAACCTGGCTGGTGGTCTGCGCTGTCTATTTGGACGGGTGGATGTCGTCTCCCCTCTCAAATCGTCATCTTCAGGGTCTTCATCGATTTGACTACCACTGGTCGGAGCTTCATTAGTCGACGTTGAATCACTCGTTGAAGGTTTATCAGTCGTGGATAACATGAGTAAGTCATCAATAGAAGTTGGTTCTGGTTGAATGGTGATCGGTTGCAAAGTTTCTAATGTTTGTCGGGTTAGAATGTTATCTTCGGAAATTGGAGCATTGCAGTTTGTATCGGCAATACCATCTACAGTTACCTCATTGGCTGTTGGTTCATCGTGTGCGTTATCGGCACATGATGAAGTTACAGGAGCTTCTTCTATGGCATCCACTAAGGTTTCTGGGGTGACATGTCCTAATTTAAGTGGGACAACACCGTCATCATCAACACCATTTCCATCGGCGACACCATCTTTATTACACATTCCATCTCCAATACCAGATACAATATCTGTATCTCGCATTGGCCCATGCGTGCTCTCTACACATGAGACAGATCCGGGTGTAATATTTTCTGGATTAACAGCAATACATTCGGTTAGAGGCGTGCTGCTCACAACTTCAATATTTTTAATCTCCTCAGGAGGTTCTCCCTGGTCTGTCAAAAGCCGGATAAGTGATCGAGGAGTGAATGGAGGAGAATCAACATTTAGGTGTGACCTAGACAATATGCTAGAAGGGGTAGTCGGTTGAACGGGTGAGGTTGGTAAGGCTTGGTCACTATTGTCAGGTATTGTCGGTGTACTTGGAGTAGGATCAGAGACATCAGGTTGGATTGGATCATAAGATGTAGAGATATCGTGTTGTGGACCGATAGCAAGGTTGTCTACCGGGGCCTGGCACACGATTGCATCAGAGGTGTCACTCTCTTGGTCACATACAGGTTCATGATGCCTAGTCACCACAGGTACCTGTACAACTAAATCGTCTTCGCTATCACTCTCACTGTCGCTTTCTTCACTATTAGAGGAAGAAATGTTACATGGTGGTTTGGGATGAGATCTGGTTCTCCTAACAACATTTTTAGGTTTCGTAGACGGAGTTGGCTCAACCCCAGTTAAGTATCCAATTGGCAGTAAATGATCTCTGTGTAGTGTCTTTACAATCTTATCACCCTTTTCTTGTGACAGTCTGTACACTGGCAGATTAGTTCCATCTGTCTGCTAACTTGTTTTTTCCTTTTAATCCTAAATTTCTGATCATCACCCTGTCTCCAATTCTCAATTCCGATGATGTTATGCGAATTTTGTTGTCGTAACGATGTTTGTTGGCAGCAGCATGCT
>NW_022687440.1:0-530 GCF_011630105.1 Anneissia japonica | reverse complement strand
TATAAAATACTGATTTTTTTCTAAGAGAAGATATACATTTTTCTGTTGTAATATTGTTTTTTGAATTTCAGACTGTTGGGTTGGGAATAATAGGGTAATATGGATTGGGAGTGTATTACTTATAAATCGATACATAAAATTATAGGTTTGTTGTTTGTTTAGATCAAATATATTAAGTGTATTATATTTATAAAATAAAGGTTTAGTGTGTGTACTACGACTTGACCCTGAACAAATCCTGAGAGCACGTTTTTGTAATTTAAAAATGCTATCAATGCTAGTGGTCTCAAGACTTGTCCAGGGGCATAGGTATGTATGTTTATCAACTGTGGTGGCCCACGAGAGATTACAATAGTTAATATAGGGTAGGACTAAGGTATTGTATAATGATAAAAGTATATGTGGGGGAAAATCATTTTTTAACTTATTCATGACACCAATATTTCTAGAAATAATATTAAAAATTTTTGTTACGATGAGGTTGCCAGGAAAGCTTGGAATCTAATGTTACACCGAGAAATTTTGTTTCA
>NW_022687439.1:0-618 GCF_011630105.1 Anneissia japonica | reverse complement strand
CACTCTGTTCTATTGTTTTACATCTTTTAAGAATGAGAGATAAAAGGGCTCCAAAAATTCATTCTAAAGTCACTTTCTTTGAATTCAGATGCCAATATGATGACGTCACAATGTCCGATCAGCCATTATGATCTATAAAATCATATTTACAACTTATGTGCTTTCAGAATATGCAATAAAAATTTGGGGTCACCTTTCAACCTAAGGAGCTATAACTGATTAAATATAGGTCTGATTTTAGCATAATTTCACTGTATAGGGGCACAAATGCGCGCAAAGATACCTATGTTTGATGCGCACATACGGTATTGCTATTGGCCAAAAGATGACCGAAAAGAATGGAAGTTTGTGAAAACAATGTCAGGAACCCAAACTATGTGAAAAAACATAGTGTCTAGCTTCCGTATGAGCTGTGCGCGTAAAAATGCGCGCGCGTAGTGGAAAATTAAAAAAAAATTTGAAATGCTCAAAATGGCCTGAAATATGCTCTAATTTAGTTAAAAAGTGATTTCGAGCATTTTGAAATTTTGACGCACGCGTGCGCTCGCATTATGAAGCGCATGCGTAAAATTAGGGTACAGTACATTCAACATTAACCCAAAGTTAATGCTCACTTAA
>NW_022687438.1:0-530 GCF_011630105.1 Anneissia japonica | reverse complement strand
ACACCCAAACACCGCAACGCTCGAGTTTCAAACATACGGGTAGCTAGCTGTACTGAACCCTCTGGGTAAATTGAGGGCGCAATTGCAAACGATGGTGCTTAGCGAAATTTGATTGGCTAAATCTATGGCAGCAATCTTTGATGGTACCCACACAGTTCTGCGTATTTCGAACATCGAATACATTGCGGTTAGCGCTCTAGTATTCTTATTATTGTCTCTATCTATTATTGCCATTTGGCCTTTTTGACGGCCAGATTCCTCAAATCTGGCCGTATAAAAATTTGCCTGGCCGCGTAACGTTTGAAAAGTCACGGCCAAACTATATTTGGCCGAATTTTTGAATTTACATTTTTTTTTAATACAGGCCTAATATAACATAGACTTGTTTTGGATGTGTTGTTTTTGTTAGCTTAAATTCTATATTTGATTCTAATCACAGTGGTGGATGGAGGGAGGGGGGTTCGTCCCCCCACCCTCTCTGTGAAGAAACGTAACAAAATACTATGGGTCCTGGCTTACAAAAATTCATG
>NW_022687437.1:0-735 GCF_011630105.1 Anneissia japonica | reverse complement strand
GATCCAAACGATGAAGACCGTCCTAGTCTTGGCGGTTCTGACAACGATCCTTTGTTTCGGGGAAGCCTCTGTCCTCCAGATAGACAGGAACTTCTTGGTCGTCAGACCCTACTCGACGTTCGAGCTGAGATGCTACCACGGCAAGAAAAAGGCGTTGGACGTCCGTTGGCAGTTACCGAATAAGAGAGTGGGTTTCGCGACCGTTCACGTCACCGAAGACCTGACGACCAGCATGCTGAAGGTGGTCGGAGTCGACCTCGACGCTTCCGGAATATACTCGTGCTATTCCAACGATTACTTTTCCGCTTCCAGAACCTGGAAGACGAGTCACCGGAACGCTCGCATTGTGGTTGCGGATTCGTTCGTGATCGATCCGACGACGACCGCTTTATCCGAGGGATCCCGAAACTTCCAAGCATCGTGGGTGATCAACAAAGCGTGGTACGGCAAGACGCCCGGTTTCTGGTACAGGGTGTGCTTCGGCGTAAAGGGCCCTCTCCCGAAGGAGATTCTCGCAACGATGGTACCTTGTGCGTCGAATAATATGGCGGTCGTTGCGTTGTACAGCGATCGGGGAATAGAAGCGGACCGAGAAAAATGCAAGTTTTCGGAAAAGTCGATCTGTTGCATCCTGCCGGACGATCCGTGTCGTAGGTGGAGCAATGCGAAAGTGTCTTGGACGAAAAACGGCAAGGACGTGAGCGACGACAGGAGTCATCGTCAAGTATGCAATGA
>NW_022687436.1:0-552 GCF_011630105.1 Anneissia japonica | reverse complement strand
TTATTTGTTTATAGCCGTACTTATTGTGTAATGGAATGTATCTGATGGTATATGAATCTGTTTAACCATGAAGCCTCCGTGGTCTAATGGTTATGACGCTCTCCTTGACAGCGGGAGGTCGCAGGTTCGAGTCCCGCAAGAGGCATTTTATTACACAATCTCTTTATTCATTTATTTAGAGGACTACATTCGTTGAGAGCTATGCTACACGATGTATTATTATGTCCTTTATTCGAACACTGTATTTACCTTTCTTTGATGATTTATGTATACAATTTAACAGTGTTAACGGCTATCTTAATTTATATTTCAGTATATGCAATTATTTGTTTCTAGCCGTGCTTATTGTGTAATGGAATGTATCTGGTGGTATTTGAATCTGTTTAACCATGAAGCATTCGTGGTCTAAGTTATGACGCTCGCGTTGACAGCGAGAGGGCGGCAGGTTCGAGTCCCACCGAGGCATTTTATTACACAATTTCTTTATTCATTTATTTACAGGACTACATTCGTTGAGAGCTATGCTACACGATGTATTATGTCCTTTATTCG
>NW_022687435.1:0-544 GCF_011630105.1 Anneissia japonica | reverse complement strand
TCCAATCCATACTTTAGTATTACTGCACTTGTCAATTGTGAAAATATGAAAATTCACTAAGAATAATGAAAAGTCTTATATTAAATAATAAATAGGAATTGATACTGTTAAATTTTTCTATTTTGAATTCTTGTCTTTAATTTACTTTCCAGTTTTATTTTAGTATTTTACTTATGTATAAGTCACTTTTATATGTTTTCATTACATCTGTCTCTTATACACATCTAGATGTGTATAAGAGACAGGTATAATCATGGAGGATAATTCATGTTGTAATAGTATATTTAAACTTTTATTAAATACTAAAGAACACAATTCAAGAATATCATTTTGTATTATTCAATACCATGTATTTATGTACTAATATGATGATGATGATGATGATGATGATGATGATAGTAGCAAACTTGATGATTATTAAAATATGGAATAAAATGCACATTTGAGAGAATACCAGAAAAGTAAATGTTATCAAGGATGATGTCATATACCAAACTTTTATTATAAAAGTTGTGGGAAAAACACTCACTCAGTCACTCAACAA
>NW_022687434.1:0-2750 GCF_011630105.1 Anneissia japonica | reverse complement strand
ATATATTGTAGGGTTCTTGATTCCCTGATGACCCCGGCAACTTTTTCCCGTCCGGAAAATTGGCCATTCCAATTCCCCCATTTTTCGAGTCGGGAACATCAGACCTGATACTGGCGGCACCACTGGGTATACAGTAATATTATTGAGAATAGTGTTGCTTTCATTTTAGGTGGGAGAAAGGCGCTTATTAAACAACCATTAAATTAAACATTTGGTATAATTTAGCATAATTTCCCATCAGCCCTTGGCATAATCACTTAGATTCAATATTTCAAACTAGATTTGTTCAACGGCATAATTCATACTAATTTAGCTTGGTACAATTGGACAAGAAAAAGCATGGGTATGTGCTG
This sequence comes from Anneissia japonica, assembly GCF_011630105.1. Taxonomy (NCBI): domain Eukaryota; kingdom Metazoa; phylum Echinodermata; class Crinoidea; order Comatulida; family Comatulidae; genus Anneissia; species Anneissia japonica. The sequence goes on along the minus strand of NW_022687434.1, from coordinate 2,397 downwards.
CAATAATCACAAAGAATGCTGGTTTGTGCACCCCTGTAACACAAATGTTTCTTGAATAGTGTTTTATACAATAAACTATAGTGATGCTTTAATACGTGATAGGACTACATTACGGAAAAATGCATATTTAAACAGGACTGTAAAGCAAAGAACTCTAGAAAAGCCTTAAATTTGAGGTAGAGTATGTTTAACAGTAAGACATAAGCAGAACGATATGTGAAGGGGTATGCTAGTAAATGAGACCCTGGGGAAGTAATGTCCCTACTCTATGATGTTTGTTGGTGTTTTTAATGAAAGAAATTATGGTTTTTATATGAACTCAGTGTATTTTGTAAGTCTGCAGAAGTTGATTAATTTAAGCCATTGTTACTAATTGGCAACAAGGAATAGAGACCGTGGAAAATAGGCCAATAGAGACAAGTTGGAACTAGGACGTGACTAATTAAAGACCAGTTGGAACTGGGACCATTGAAAACCAATTGGAATTGGGGCCAGTTGAAGGACCACTTGAATTGTCCAAAAACACACAACACCCACAATTTTTTTTTAAATAGAATACACAGATTTTCTATAGAAAATCGTTCAATTTATATACAATTTAATGTATTTTTTTTTTCTTTATAAAATGTTTAGATTTCTATAAGAGTTTTAGTTTATAGATTTATAAATGGTTTTTATAAAATTGTTTATAGATTTTCTATAGTTCTTAAAGGGTTTTTAAATTAAATTTTCATAGACTTTCTATAGAGAATAGAATTTTCATAGTTTTTAATACTTTTTATAGAGTTTTAATAGTTTTTAATAGAGTTTTAATATATTTTTTATAGAGTTTCTTTAGTGTTTTTATATATTTTTAATAGATTTTTTTTATAGAGTTTTAATAAAATTTTATAGTTGGCTTCTGTAATGTTTCTATAGAATTTTATAAACAATATATTATAGACATTTTATAGTGTTTTTTTAATAGAATTCTATAGACTTTTTTTTGTATGGGTAGGCCTACATATATATTTTTCTCTCCGACAAACATTGTTTTTATCAAAGAGCCCAAAACCAAAACACACCCCCCCCTCACTTCCGTCTCCACTGATGCCACCCCTGTAACCGAAGTAAAAGAGGACAGGGCTACGAGAGCTGTCCAGAACCCTTCGACGGTCCAGGTGAAGGGAAAGATTCCCTGGAAACTGTTACAATTAGATAGGAAACTAGGCCTAAATTAATTTTTTAAGTCTTAATTTTTTTTTTCTAATTTTCCTTCTAATAATATAACTATGGTATAGGATTCCTATAAGATTCTAATAATAAACCTAAAGCTTGTTATAAGATTTATAATGCAGATACCTATAGGATTCCTATAAGATTATTCTTTTTGGATTCTAATAATGTACTATAAGATTATAATAATATACCTATGGGATTCCTATAAGATTCTTACAATTTACCTAGAGGATTTTTATAAGATTTCAATAATATACCTAATATTTCAATAATATACCTAATATTCTATAAGATTCTAATAATCAACCAATAGGATTCCTATAAGATTTTATTAATACAAATATAAGATTCTTACAATTTACCTAGAGGATTTTTATAAGATTTCAATAATATACCTAATATTTCAATAATATACCTAATATTCTATAAGATTCTAATAATCAACCAATAGGATTCCTATAAGATTTTATTAATACATCTATAGGAATCTTATAAGATTTTAATAATAAAACTTTAGGATTCCTATAAGTGTCTAATAATATACCTATAGGATTACTATAAGATTTTAATAATAAACCTATAGCATTCCTATAAAATTTTAATAATAAACCTATAGCATTCCTATATGATTTTAATAATAAACCTATAGGATTCCTATAAGATTCTAATGATATACCAATAGGATTCCTATAAGATTCTAATAATAAACCTATAGGGTCCCTATAAGATTCTAATGATATACCAATAGGATTCCTAAAAAGATTCTAATGATATACATACCAATAGAATTCCTATAAGATTCTAATAATATACTATATGATTTCTATAAGATTCTAATGATATACTAATAGGGTTCCTATAAGATTCTAATAACATACCTATAGGATTCCTATACGATTCTAATAATAAACCTATAGTATTCCTATAAGATTTTAATAATAAACATATAGGATTCCTAAAAGATTCTAATAATAAACCTATAAGAATCCTATACGATTCTAATAATAATTCCCATAGGATTATCATAATATACCTATAACACTCGTATAAGATTCAATTAATAAATCCATTGGATATATACGATTCTAATAGGATTTTAATAATAAAAACATAAAAACTATAGGATTTTTTTTGTTTAGGATTTCTGTAAGACTCTAATAATATTTCTATAAGATTCAA
>NW_022687433.1:0-859 GCF_011630105.1 Anneissia japonica | reverse complement strand
TAGGGGTGTGGAAACCCACTTAGTGGAACTAATTTGCCACCATGGGGGGGTGCATCCTCGCCCTCTTCCCCTGCACCCCTGCACCCCTCCCCCAGCCCATGTGTGCATACATAAAATACAGTACAAAAAAGTAATAGGAATAGGTAGTTTTTGCCCCCGACGTTAATGGATGACGTCATAATTTATTCATCTTGCATTGCAGAGTACAATAATTTCAGGATTTTACGTGCCCGATGTACGTTAGTTACGGGTTTTCTCATGCATATTTTGATTTGTTTACAAAAGGGGCGGAGCAAATGCATTGTATGTTGGGTACTAACGTTAAGGTTAACGTCGTGCGGCGAAAACTACCTATTACCTGGTTTCCATAAAATTGCTACACTGTCGCTACAGTGCTTTTGCTGCAATTGTATCCACTGCATGAAACTGCAAATAATGACGATGTGAAACTGGCTAGAATAATCACTTTAACACATTCGCTGCCGTGCATCTTGTACAAGTTTGCCCTGAATGCCAAAACACGTTTACATATGAAAACATATCGTCACTGGCAATTGATAGGACAATATTTTTTATTGGCCGAGGCAATATAACGCAACATACATACGGTACATTATTTGCACGTTATATTTATCTAGGTGCATCTTCCCCAAATTATTAACCATAAAGTCTGGGTCTACAGTATATAACAGTGATGTAATAAATGCTCAAATGTTACGCTGATTTTGACTAGTATACTTGTGGCTGGCACCCCAGCCCACCATGTATCACGAGTATACTCATCGCTGGCAGCAAACGTGTTAATGGTCATTTATGTTTGTGTACTTTTATCTTGATTCACAGATTTTTCTGAGTAGTT
>NW_022687432.1:0-973 GCF_011630105.1 Anneissia japonica | reverse complement strand
TAAAAGCAATCTTTTTAGCCCTTGGATATTTTCTAAGGATTGAATTTACAGTTTTGTCTGGTACATAACACCGCAAGAAAACATGGCAATATTCCAAAATGAATAAAATAGAGATTTTAAGATGCAACAGAAACTTGAACTTTAAACAAGGGATACTAAAAAAATAAATCCAAGGCATTTCGAAGCACTCTGGCAGACATTGCAAGATGGAAAATAAAATCTGAAGAAATAAGGTTGTGATAAAATTCTATTCCAAAGACTAGAATTAGTAATATAAGCCTGTGGAGAAGCACAGATGTTGTACACTTGGAGGTATAATTTATTGTAAGACCACTAGTTAAACAGTAATCAAAGAACTAGTTCAGGCTTAAATGAACAAATTATCTGTTTAAGGCACTACAATACAGTATTATCAGAAAAACATTTGAAAAAAGTGTTCATAGGAAAAATCGTTCTACTTTTAAAGGCAACAAAAATCGGGGACATGAAAACTTTCTTACATACAGTACAGTAACTGCCAAAAACAATAATACAGCAATCACTATAACAGTGCAGTAGAGTAGTAGTTAGTGTTTTCTTATTAACTGTACTTAAATAATACATTAAATTATCATATTTGGCATACCTCACAAATATGTTCATGTTTATATAATACTAATTCTATTGTTCTATTGTTGCCAAATGCAAAGAAAAATTATTTTAGCCTTTTAGTCAACCACCCCCACAAAAAAAGGGAAAAAATTTCAAGCCAAAAATTATTAATATAGTATTTAACATCAGAACTCTGATGGCACACTCTATTACATTGTTAGGCCTACTGTACTTTCCACTCTTCATTTTTTTAATAATCAATAAAATATTTATTTTCCTTTTTAAACACTTGATTGTATTTTTATATTTTTTAAGCAAAAAAATAATACCATACAGTAGCTCCTCTGATTTCTCTGAAGTCCAGAGTTTAGGTATAAACTGG
>NW_022687431.1:0-2233 GCF_011630105.1 Anneissia japonica | reverse complement strand
CTTTTGAAATTCTTAAGAGGCAATGGAATTGAATTGTGAACGATGAGCGACACAACTTCAACAATTTTCGTCACAGGTACAACATAGGTACAACAAGAAATACACAGAAGATGCACAATGAAGAGATACTGGGGTTGTCTGACAGGGGAGGGGCGTGTAGCAGCTTACACAAGTGTGTGGTAGTGGGGGACAATGGACTTGCCGTTGCATTCACAATTGCACATGAACTTGGCCACAGGTATGCATTAAAATGATCACTTCATTGAGGTTCAATTTTAACTTACCGTATATGCTGATGAATATAAATTGCCACCTTAGGCTTAATATAAATTGTTTTTCTTCCCGACAAGTTGTGTTTTTTTTTTTTTCCAAGACGGGCGCCTTGGTCCCTGCCACCACTGGCGTCATCCCCGCATTCAACTAAGAATTACAGGAATTTTTTTTTTTCAATATACAAATGTTTTTAAAAATGCCATGGTGTCTTTCTTTGCATACAAACATTTAAGGGTATATTTCTATAGCTGACCAATAACTTTCTTTTACAGGAGTGACTTTTTACAACGTATGTCTTATATAATTTGTCTTAATTTAAAAGCTGATGATATTACACTCCAAGTTCACATGGCATTAATCCCACAATTATTACTATTATAGCTTACGGAGTGGAGTTGAATAGCTACGTGGTTAAGATGCTGCCTTCCAATCCCATGGTGGTGGGTTCAATTCCTGTCAGTGTTGCAGAATATTTTTTTCTCACGACTAAAACAACTCCACTCCTTAAACCTCATATTGAGATTTAGTTTGGATAAAGTGTCGTGTGGGTGTGGGTATGTGTGGGGGCGGGGGGCGTGGAGTGTGTGTGTGTGTGTGTGTGTTTTCTTGTGAAAGGGATTGTCACCTCAAATAGGACAGTGGTATAATTGGCTTTTTACAATCCTTGGTACATGTGTTGTGTGCCTAAATAAATAAAATGCAAATAAATAAACAAATAAACTCCCGTATGTATACAATTTTCCAAACACTGATTGGTAAACAATGACTTTATTAGACATTTAATAATTAAGAAATAAATTCTAATTTGCATATGATATTATAATCATAATATATTAAAAAGACGCCTAGAGAATTAACAATGAGTATATTATAAATGCTATACAGAACTTATACCACAAAAAATACAGTATAGATTCTACGAAAATCATACTATTATCTGAAATAATAAAATTATATGATGTTTTTTATAGCATAATTATATAAAAGATTACTGTATTTAATAAATTAGAAAATTAGAAAGAAATGGCAAGTATATCGAAATGACACATTGGCGATTCCCCAAATAGGAGAACTCGAATGTATAACTTATGGTAGTGGGGACTGCGTTCCCGCTGGTGATTTTTCTTTCTACAGATAAGTTGAGCCCATTTGCAAGTTTTTAGCCAATCAGAACGCGCAGACATTACGTCAAGGGTCACAATTGTTTGTGTCTTCCGCGACAAAGAATCGTTGCTTCAAACTTTTGCGCGCTGTGTATTTTAAGCATTTTCCCCATTATCATTTTACAAGCATGAAAATTGTGAATGCGAATGTGTCAATTCAAATCTGAACAGTATATGACAATGTGAAGACCACAAAGGCTGGAACCTGGAACTTTTAAGGACACTTGTAGGTGTAAAGGGGTGGTGGTGGCAACAGTTTATTTTTTTGTAGCATTCTACTCCTCAAGTGCGGCCGCAAATTAAAAAAAACAAAACAAAAAACAAACTTTATTTTGCTCGGACAAGCCAGCTTCACTGATATATCTAATTAATACAGTATGCAGCACCCAAAAATATCGGTCTTTCAACAGCAACTGCAACTAAAATAAAAACAAGCTTGATCTAGCCATGATCTGGCTACGGCTCGTTCTTATCGTGCTTCATGAAGAGCTGGTTTTATGTAAATAGATACACCGCAGCAAAAAGACCCTTACATCAGCCTAATTTTATAACAGTATTTCTAATAGTATACTATCATGTCGAAATGGCATATATTTTATACGGATTTTTTTTTTTTTTTTTTTTTTTTTCATTAATGTATTTCTACAAATATAGATCAACTTTAAATAGTGAAAATGTAATAGCTTACTAAAAAATGTTAGAGTTTTTTTGGGGTGGGGAAGATTTTCTAGTCTATTATAGTTTTACGTATAGAAATATAGCTTTTAGGCTTATTGTACAATACCTTATCGTGCTTC
>NW_022687430.1:0-1477 GCF_011630105.1 Anneissia japonica | reverse complement strand
GTTTCTTTCGTCGATCTCGTCGCCTCTCGGATTGAAACAGTGTCTTCGGGGACAGCAAATTCACGGAGCAGATGTACAACTCTATTTTTAAGTTCTTGCGTTGATGTTGTGTTTCTGCAGTACGGTAGTGGCGAATATCATCCCATGGTACGTAAAAGTACGACGACGTTTCACTCTACATTAAAATACGAAATGGAAGTCCATTCCACCCCATGACGTCATGGGTACCTTCCTCATCATGCCGACCGCATTCAAAGTGGCACGTCGATCCGAACCCCCTTTACGTCATGGGTACCCGAATTCGAACAAAATCCAGAAAAGTCGAAATTTTTTCTATGTCCAGAAAAGCCGAAATTTTTTCTAAGTCCAGAATTGTCGAAAATTTTTTTAAGTCCAGAAAAGTCGAAAATTTGTCTAAGTCCAGAAAAGTCGAAATTTTTCTAAGTCCAGAAAAGTCGAAATTTTTTTTAAGTCCAGAAAAGTCGAAATTTTTTCTAAGTCCAGAAATCTCGAAATTTTTTTTAAGTCCAAAAAAGTCGAAAATTTGTCTAAGTCCAGAAAAGTCGAAATTTTTTCTAAGTCCAAAAAAGTCGAAAATTTGTCTAAGTCCAGAAATCTCGAAATTTTTTCTAAGTCCAGAAATCTCGAAATTTTTTCTAAGTCCAGAAATCTCGAAATTTTTTCTAAGTCCAGAAATCTCGAAATTTTTTCTAAGTCCAAAAAAGTCGAAAATTTGTCTAAGTCCAAAAAAGTCGAAAATTTGTCTAAGTCCAGAAAAGTCGAAAATTTTTTCTAAGTCCAAAAAAGTCGAAATTTTTTCTAAGTCCAGAAATCTCGAAATTTTTTCTAAGTCCAGAAAAGTCGAAATTTTTTCTAAGTCCAAAAAAGTCGAAATTTTTTCTAAGTCCAGAAAAGTCGAAATTTTTTTTAAGTCCAGAAAAGTCGAAAATTTGTCTAACTCCAGAAAAGTCGAAAATTTTTCTAAGTCCAGAAAAGTCGAAATTTTTTCTAAGTCCAGAAATCTCGAAATTTTTTTTAAGTCCAGAAATCTCGAAATTTTTTTCTAAGTCCAAAAAAGTCGAAAATTTGTCTAAGTCCAAAAAAGTCGAAAATTTGTCTAAGTCCAGAAAAGTCGAAATTTTTCTAAGTCCAGAAAAGTCGAAATTTTTTCTAAGTCCAGAATTGTCGAAATTTTTTCTAAGTCCAGAAAAGTCGTTTTTTTTTTTAGTCCAGAAAAGTCGTTTTTTTTCCCAAGTCCAGAATAGTCGAAAAGTACAACGAAGAAAAAAAACAAACAATTAGACATTTTCATATTTTTTTTCTGTTATTTATTTGTCAAAATCTCTTAAAATCTACATACTTTTTGTATAAATCGTGACAGTTAACTTTCTTTATTTAAACAATGCCCATCACTTCCTCGTAAGAGGGAGGATGAGACGGGAGAGATGCGGTGGGCCGTTCTTCGTGGCCACGATCG
>NW_022687429.1:615-910 GCF_011630105.1 Anneissia japonica | reverse complement strand
GTTGGAAATACAAAATATTGACCTTCCACTTTGGGGCGAATTTTTCCGTATAGGTGTAGTGCTTTTACAGGTCACAGGCAGCTTCCACGATTTTCCTTAAATACATATTTTGGATGTGGACCTTTGCTATGTTTGAACGTGCAGAAAGTGATGACTACTTTGTCCTTATGAAGTACTATGTCGTTAGACGTTAGCGCATGTTCAGGAGTTTTCGTAGCAACAATTTCGCTGGCTCGTAGGCAGGCAAAAAAGCATGTTAGAAATAGAGCTTTATAGAGAGTGAAATCATACATCT
>NW_022687429.1:0-538 GCF_011630105.1 Anneissia japonica | reverse complement strand
TTTGAGGCTCCTCTACACAGAATGGTCAATTTTCTCGAGACTGTCGGATCCATGTAAGAAATCTTGTGCATAAATGAAATTGCACTAAGGTAGGTTTTAACGGTAGAGACTGCAAGTCCAGATTTTATGAAATAGCACACGTAAAGGGATAAGGCTTGTTGGGTTGATGGCATACGTAGCGGTAGGTTATGTCGTCGTAGAAAGTGACAAAAATGTGTCCATTGCTTGATGTAAGACTTAGCAGTGTCTTTTGCTAACGATCCCCAGGTAAGTGTCTGTTCAAAGGAGCGAAGTTCTCTGGTAGCAGTTGTGCCGGAATTTGTAGAGGATGCGGCTGCATGTTTCTCTCTTTTAGTAGCTTTCCTGTTACCTGAAACCGAGACAGTACATCACACAAAATGTTCTTTTTTCCTGGTATATGTCTGGACGTGAGCGGAACAAGCACTATGGGGCGAACGATATGCATAACACTATCATTACTTGAGGTTTGCTAACTGTTTTGCAAATTTTGAGAGCATGATAAATATAGGATACAACT
>NW_022687428.1:0-1090 GCF_011630105.1 Anneissia japonica | reverse complement strand
AGAGATGATATGAAGATATTACTCGGAGTTTGTGCCAACGCACGCTTTCGGTAAACACTGAGTATGACGATAAAATTTCCAACCAAAATCGCCAGCATTAGAGGTATACTTACACAAAAAACAAAAATAACCAATGCAACAGAAACATTGTCTTGTACTAGGAGATCAACGGTTGCCATTTGAATTTACAATATTGAAGCCGTTATATCTGAAATAGTTCCAAAGAGTTCCAATAGTAGTAAGAACGGGCTAAATGATTCCAAACGATGAATCGCACTGGATTTGTTGGCATGCGCTTGCGTAATGCGGCATGTTTTCAGAATACAATGACATTGATTTTAACGATGAACATTTTTCTTATTGATTCAACCAATTATACCAATTGAAAACGAGTTTAAATAAAGTGACCCTTCAAAGGATAAGTGTTCGTAAGTGCTGTCAACACTCACACAATCACGTTTTATGTGACAAATACGTGGAATTTTCGATATATGGGTTTAATTTGCCATATATAGGTGTAATATGCCATCATAATGTCCATATGGGTAGCAGTTATTTGTCACAAAATTTGATGGCGTGGGCAGAACTTCATGCCATTAGTCTTCATTCGTCATGTTACTTGCAACTACAGCTAGAAAACTGCTATAACGCGCAGGCCTGTCTTTGTCACATTTGCTTCTATGAATATATATGCAGTAGCCTATCCTAAGATAATTTTTAAAACACAAAAATATATTGTTTCACTTGCATATTCAATAAGTGGTAAATTATTAAATGAAAATTTAAACTAGAACTTTTTTAAGCCATATTAACGGACGTGAAAATAACACTATTTCATCATTGCGTAGTAGGGAGCCCCTAAAGAGACATGGTTAGAAAAAAACTATTTCGCGGGAACGAAATAATATTATTTGGTTCCCTTCGAAATCATTTCGAGGGAACAAAATAATATTTCGTTCTCTTTAAATCATTTCGATGGAACAAAAGTATATTTCGGGAACGAAATAATATTTCAAGTGAACGAAATTAATAATCTGATCGATGATCAGTTGGGTGGGGGTGAATGGTGATTGTTAACTTATTATACTTG
>NW_022687427.1:0-1088 GCF_011630105.1 Anneissia japonica | reverse complement strand
CGTGATCGCCGCCGAGTACAGGTCTGACCTCCACGACAGGGTCTTCACGTGCCTGTTGGTCATGAAGTGGCTGACGTCCCTGAAGGCGACGGATGCGAGCTTCATGACGCTCCTGATCTCCGACTGTCGTGGGTTCGTGTCCATCGTGTAAATTTCGGTGTCCGCCGGGACGTACATCGAAGCCGGCGTTCCCCGGCTCACGCGTCCAACCGCTCCGAATTTTTCGACTTCTCTGCTTTCTAGCCGCATTCCGAAATCCTCCGGTTTCCTGTCGCACAACTCGGCCGAACCGAAATCGACGAGCCTGAATCGGCCGTCCGACCGGTTGTAGGTGACGTTCTTGGTGGTGATGTCGTTGTGCACCACTCCAGTTTTCCTTAAGAATTGCACGGCCTCCAAAATGTGCAGGTTCAGCGTCCTGATGCAGGGCACGAGTCGAAATTTAAATCTGAACACGTGCAGATCGCACCCTTCGTTCGTCATTCGTATCGAACGAGCCACTCCGTAGACGAAGGTCGCTTGCAGCAGGAGCGGACCGTGCGAACGCATCCGGTCGTTCCGGTTGACGTATTCGAGAACGAGAACTTCCTTGTTGCCAACGAGCCGCTCTCGTTCGACGGTCTTGTTGGTTTCCGTCTTCTTCTCCACCACGCGCACGTCTGATTCCACGGACTTGACCACTCTGAACGTACCCCTGTCGTCCACCGAGAACGCTCCTCGCTTCGATATGCCGTCCGGCCTGTCACGGTAAATCACAGTCCGCGGCTGCAGGACGTCCATCGCAAGCAATCGGATGAACGGAGGACGAGAAGGAGAACGAAGTTGCTAATACTGACGCAGGATGCGATCTTCTTCTTCTTCTTCGTCGGTCGAAGACTCGAATACGTCCGTTCGATGTGCCGTCCTACCTCGTTTTGCGAACGACACGTCCTGATCGCGAGAATCTAAGTAACTGTCCGAACGTTTCGTTGCAACGGCGTCCTTCTCGCCTCTCGGCATGATGAGGGGAACGCGCTCTTCGGCGTCCATCGTCAATCGCTTCCCGTCGTCGGACGCCACAGCTCTGCCCCCGAACGCCGTGACCAGTC
>NW_022687426.1:0-506 GCF_011630105.1 Anneissia japonica | reverse complement strand
TCCCCCGTCGGGAAAATCCTGACGCCACGCCGGGTAAAGAAGGGTCCTGAGCCTTCTTAGAAATGAAGTCGGTCCAAAAGTTTCAATTTAGAGGGCATGTTTATTCGTTTGTAGGCCTACTGTATGGAAGTGTATGAATGAGTTTCTGTGCAGTTGGCCGCTAAGATACCATCTTGGCACTAGCACGAGAACAGCCTCTGTCACACATAAAATACAAATAACATACCAAGATGAATTCTCTTTTTAGGCGATGTAGCTCATCTTCCTTTTGTTTCATCCTCTCCTCAATTCCAATTGTAAGGTTGTCTGGTGCGATACGATTACCAAATGTGCTTACTTTTACTTCCTGGTCCGACTCTGTACCTCGAAGAGCTATTATCTTTATTACAAATGACATAATATGGTTAACAGTAGAGAAGTAACAGCTAAAAATAAACGAAAGTAAACAGTCAGAAATAGAACCAGAGCTTACTACTCACTACATCTGACATACATACATACATACA
>NW_022687425.1:0-561 GCF_011630105.1 Anneissia japonica | reverse complement strand
CAAAATCCTATTGCCAAAAAATGTGTAATAGCCTGTACTGCACAGCGTGTCCAAGATGATTTTTTTCTTAACATGACTTCGCTTCACCTTATTTACATGAACTTCACTGGCTTCCATTCGAAAAGCATTCACTTTCAAAATCATGGTTTTCGTTTTGAATACATCACTCATATTCCTTAGCTTTAATAAATATGCTGGAGTATCGGAAAGCAAAATTAGATCTAGAAAGACAAAAATAGAAGTGTCTATGCAAAATCGTGTTTTTTGTTTTTTTTTTTGTTCGTAGGGTGATGAATTTGTAGTGACATGTGTATATAAGACAGTGGGCAGAGAAAATATTACAGTCGTAAGTAGATGAAATTTCCCCGAATTCTTCTTCTATCAAGATACGTGTCGGTCTTAAGACGAATTTATCTGTGACCGTCTTTTTGTCGTCTGTGATCTTGTGTTCTCTGTGCTATGTAGATCCAGGCCAAAGGCCAAACCTCGTCAGAGAATAGACCATTCCAGAGTGTCAATCAAAGTTAACAACTGACCAATCAGAACAGGGCCACGCATACA
>NW_022687424.1:0-2572 GCF_011630105.1 Anneissia japonica | reverse complement strand
TACAGTATCTCTTTAAAAAGAAACAACCATTAATTAGGGTTTTGCAATGAAGCTGATCTTCCAGTTCTGTTTGAGAAAAAAAAAATTAAATTAAGAATTATGAATCATTTAGGTCTGCATACCACAATGTTAACCAATAAATTCTGTCTTTATGAGGCTTTGTTGTGCTTCTCAATAAATTTACAAATACAGTAGAACCTCGTTTTTACGTACCTCAGTTATACGAACCCTCTGTTTTACGTACGCCTCGTTTCGACGATGACGTCATCAAAAACCCCGAATATATTCAAAACAAACGGCCCTTTTCAGAGCAACCATAAGTAAAAAGACGATAACAATAACTATAACAATAAACAAACCATAATGCAACGTATTTTCATTAAACAGCAACGTTGATTGAGTCTAATACCGGGTTGTTATAATCTAAAACCACGTGAACTGAGTGAGCTGAACAACTACCGATGGTGCTCAAAATAATTGCTTTCCTCCTTAGCTTCGTGTGGCAAACCATGGAAACACTTGTCTGGTCGAATTTTCTACACGAAGCATAGTTTCGTACACGAACGCTAATTGGTTGGCTCGCCCAGTGCATTGCACATGGTTGCTGTTTCACGTACACAAACGCTAATTGGTTGGCTCGCCCAGTGCAGCGCACATGGGTTTAGTTTCTCTCAACAGGCCCAGACAACACCACAGCTCTGTTGTTTAAAATAGGCATCGTAAAGTGTTAAAAAAACACTAAACACATGGTTTTATTCGTAGGCCTAGAGGCTTGGTCCAGCCTAGCTAGGTAACACCGTTCGTTCATATATACGTATATTGAGCGTTACGTACGTATTAGGTCAAAGGTTACCACAAATTTAACCCAACCTCTATTTTACGAATCCCCCGATTTACGTACGCCCTCCAGTCCCGTACCGTACGTAAAATCGAGGTTCTACTGTAATAGTCAATAAAATGTTTACACAGTAATATAAATATAAGATAATTGAAGCATTATGACAGGCCTACATTATATTATTCAGAGTTGTAGCTACAGAAAACTACGGTAGGTGGTAGACATGTTAATGCTGGGTATGTGATAACATTGGTAAATCCTAGAGTGAATTTTAAGGATAGACAAGGAGGTTAATAATTCAATTCAATATAAAGTTTATTTCCACATCAGCAATCAAAAAAAAAAACATAGACGGAGAAATACATAAGGGTAAAAAAAACAATAATTGATAAGAATGTAAGCCCATCAGAACAATGTACCCATCAGAACAAAGCCCATCAGAATAAAGGGCCATAAAATAAGCTTTAGACTGGGTTGGAAACTTCAAGACTGAGTGACCCAGCCCACTTTCGCCCATCATAACTACATCCCTGATTATTATCAATTCTTATTGTTAACAGACATGCCAACCCTACAAGGCCAACAAGAGGAGTCTGAAAAACTTCTGACGGAGTTTTGCCAATGTGAGAGGAGTATTTCTAAGACATGGTAGCAATGTGATTGGATTGTAAAATGTAACCGTTTTTGACCCACAATCAGCAATACCGCCGTGCAAGACTAGGCCCTAGGCCTAGGCAGAAAATCAACATCGCACTAATCACCTACCATAGGAATCACCTACAGTAGTTTTGATTTCTAACTGACAGAATACTTTCCGTTATTAACTTGCATGTTTGCGTGTGTTTTAGCTTCTCTTTTGAAGGAAGCTCCAAAAGAGAGCCTAGGCTTACATCCATATCGCTTTCATCGGACTTGGAATCGTGTTTTAGTAGACCGTTGCTGTTACGAAATCAGTAGACCATGAAACACCATACAGTTCTGAGTGCAGTGCAACTTTGACATCAATTTGGCCAATGAAATTTCTTTTTTCGAAATCAGTAGACCGTGGAGCGGGAATAAATTTTACGTATACAGTTCAGAGTAAAACTTTGACAGTGACTTGGTCAATGAAATTGGTTTTTTAATAATCAGTAGACCGTAGAGCGCGAATTACAATTTTGTATTCAGTTCAGAGCGCTGTTTACAGGACGAAATTAAATGGTCTTGTTCTTATCTAAATCATAGGATTATCAATTCCATTCAGAAATGCGCGATTTATTTCAGTTGGCCAAAATGCGTAAAAAGCGGAGATTTTCGACCCAAAATCGGAGTGCTGTGTTTTGCTTAAATAAAAGGAGAAACTCCGCCAAAATCGGAGTGGCTGGCATGTCTGTGTTAACTTTATATTTTTTTAAAATACAGGACTACACTCACACTCCGAGTGATTTGTACACCAGGGTACAACCTTCTTTCTGGGTATCATTTAATATTGCCATGGGATGAGTGCTATCTGGTGGAAGGCTCAGCGAAATGGAAAGAGAGCAGAAATAGAATTGAGCTAGGAGAGCTTTGTCCACACTATCAAATTTTCTTTAAAATTTATCCCCATTCTCATAACAACAACAACAACAACAACAACAACAACAACAACAACAACAACAACAACAACAACAACAATAATAATAACAATAATAATAATAATAATAATAATATTTTTAATTTCCTCAAAAACAACAACAGGAGGAGGGAGAAGCC
>NW_022687423.1:0-556 GCF_011630105.1 Anneissia japonica | reverse complement strand
CACTTAGTCGTGTTTGAATATGGCTTACAGCGTTTCATAATTCTCCACTTAACAGTAAATTCTACGTTAGATTCTTTAAGAGATCAGATATATTTACTTAACTCTGTTCTGTTTCTCTTATTTACATTTCGGAATGAAGTCATATGATTTCTAGATCTAGTTTTGAACTGATTTTCAGTTAAGCCTATGTATGTCTTGTGCTTGTTACTGTCCTCTCTTGTTACAGTTGCTTGGTATACTATGCCTTCGGTTAAACACTTGCCGGGTAGTGGGCATTCACTTTTTACACGGCAGTTACACGCATTTATATTAGTGTCCACAGCTTTGGTTTTTTCATTGGACAGTACTATTTTATTGTGATTGTTAATTACACTTTTTACATTGGGCATACAGCTGTAGCTTAGTATTAAAGTGTTTTAGTTAAATATTTTATTAAGTTTGTGATCTCGTGGAAAACATTCTTCTATTAATTGCAGGAAATTTTTCCCAATGTTGGTGGCTACATTTCTGCTGTAGGGCGGGTTAAACCAAATGACATTTCTTGTCCGCGGTCTCT
>NW_022687422.1:0-2314 GCF_011630105.1 Anneissia japonica | reverse complement strand
GTAACATAAAAAAGAATTTAAAAAAAAAAGAGAAAACATATATTTAAAAAAAAACCCAAGATTAATACACTGAGTAGGAAACAATGAATAATTGTATTAATTAAATTTTTAGTCATATCATTTACAAAATGTGCATAACATTATTCTGTGATGATTTAAATGAAATAAAGGTTGGATGTACCTACGAAAGAGAAAACATAATAGATAATTAACTGATCATATAAATCATAAAAAGTAATGAGAGTCCATATTGTACAAGGGATCCATATTTTATACTAAAAATGGAACAGAGTTTTAGTGAAAGATGAAATTTAAAGTGTACCTTTCCCTTACAATAATTGGACATGAGTGAGGATAACTACACATCTCGACAGTTAGGTGCCCAGAGACTAAAATGCACAAAGGTCACTTAATGACTATTAAAAAACTATTTTGAACAATGTAACATTTATTAAGGTGTTGTTTAAAAACCTTAAAATTGGCTCTTTTTTAAGTTTACATTGATTGCACTGCATGTTGTACCGAAGACCATTCTCATTAAGACATAGTCGCCATTGCGTTTCTAGCAAATTTAAGTCAGACTTTTGCAGATTTCATTTTCTTATCATTGATAAATGGATGCCAATTTTTACGCTCTTTACAAGTACCTTTCCACCATTCTTCGTGGATATTATGTGGACGCTTTGGCGGCTGGACGTTGAATATAGAACATATACGCGACGGTGAGAAATAATCAAAATGCTTAACAACGTGCCCCATCTTTTTCCATTCAAAAAATGCATTATAAAGGTCTTTGTTATTATCCAGAAGATTAATGTATGCTACAAACTGGTCCAGGGTATCAAAATCTGATATATGAATAAAAGAGTTTGGGGGTGCTACTTTTTGATAGTCTTTTTTTGATGGTCCAAAAACGATCGGAACAATGTTTAGATTCGAAAATGGCCACCACCAAAACTTTTCTGTAATGTAATCACGACACTCGCTATTCTCCAAAGCAAGAATGAATTTATAATTTTTCATAGCTTCACATGGTACATTCCAACCAGGACAAGATAAATTGCCACACCGCCCGTATATATCAATAGGTAGACGAGTTTGTAGATGTTTGACAAACTTAAATCTGGCCCACGTTGTGCTCTGACAGTTTTTTGCAACCCAGGCGATTAAGCTTGTTTTTCCCTGTGACCAGTCGATCTGTGGCACATTACTGGGTAGTTGTTTAGGCCGTTCAAAAGGTACATACGAGCCATACGGTACACGGATATCAGTATCCGAGCTAAATGACATCGTCATATTAAAATGAAACCAAACTGGCGGTTTTTTCATAAAATGCAAAACTCGACTTTGACTTTCCCATGTCTGCCATATCCAAATTTGGGCGGGAAATCGTTTGGACTGGAACAAACCATAGTTTGCGGGATCGGTATAATAACCAGTGTGGAATATTACAACATCTGAGTCAACCAGCATTGAATAATTTTCTGCATACGTTATATGGACAGAACAATCCAAATTAGGACAAGTTATCAATCCTTCTGTACCTCCGTATCCATAATTTTTACGAGCAAGATCAGTCTTCCACCATATTAAAACCTTCTTAACGCAACTGGTTTTCTTCTGGTTTCGAATTTTTACATTGGTATCGCCAACACTGTTGCCACAATTTGTTTGGCACAATTTATCTAAACTTTGATCTTTCATTGAGCTTGAGGTAACCGTCTTAACGAGGATAATATACAATGATACTACGAACATCAATATCCAAAGAAGACCAACGTACTTCCTGACCAATAACCATCGAGGCACCATGATAATCTGGAAAAGATAATATAATAAGATTTCTGTAGTTTGAGTACAGTAGTTCATATAACGTCAATGATTAAATCTTAGAATTAGAATAAAACATTTGAATTTGCTTAATTTGTATAATTAATTAAGTTATTAACTTAATAAATTTGAATTAAAAAAAAATCCCCGTCAATTTCCGGACAGTTAAATAATAACATTCCTGTGTTCTTCTGCATGATGATTAAATTGCCAGGTAATTTTTGGTTGGGGCTGAGGGGAGAAAATTTTAGGAAATAGTACCCCAAGATGGCCGGAAACGACACTTTTTAAATAGTAAAATTCATCATCATCACATCACCATTATAATATAGTCAAAATGAAGCGCCAGCAAATTCTCATCTTTTATCAGCTATTTTCGGCAACCACAGAGATCTAATTGTATCTCTAGATTGTCGGATATGACAGTCTTATATAGTAAAATTCATCATCTAATTAATCGCTGTGATGTACCATAGAAAATACT
>NW_022687420.1:0-1414 GCF_011630105.1 Anneissia japonica | reverse complement strand
TTTTCCTGTCACTTTTCTTTTGCTGTTGTTTACTATCACTTTGTATCTTTGTTGATTGATTTGCTAATCAGTCCTACTAATCAGTCAGTCAGTCAACCAACCAATCAATCAATCAATCAACCAATTAGTCAGTCAGTCTCATTCCTCCACTGCAGTGGGAACCCTGTCCTACAGTATTTTCCTTTCTTTTTGTGTTGTGGCTAATATATTAGCAACCAAATTCTGAAATTACATTAAGATACATACAAATTAATTTTATTAATATCTTTAAATTTTGAAGGATCTCCCTAAGGACCTCAGCTAAAAATATTGTCTACTCCAGCACATAATGATTTCTTTGGAATTATGTGCTTCATTTTATTATGTAAAACAAAACAACAAAATAAAAAAAACAATTTCTTTGTGTATGTGTTCTGTACTGTCCTCGTCCCGTTAAAAATATAATGTTGTACTCTGTTCTTGTATTCTTGTATGTTTTGTATGTGTATAGCATTCACTGTATTATCAAAACTTTTAAAATTTTCAACTTTTTACTGGTGGAACCAGGCTTAAAGCCCTCCTGGGCTTATCTGGCCTTCTCCAGGCATATTTGCATTCCAATTAATATAATCATTTTTTTTCATTGTTATTATGTGAATAAACTGAACTTGAAGTAAATTTTGATAAACAAAAACCCAATAAATTGATTGACATGATGAAATTCTCTTGGAGTTATGGCCCTTTTGTTTTTTGTTTTTTGTTTTTTTTTTTAACTTAAAGAGCAGTTCAGGGTTGTTTTAGCATTGGCCACAAGCAGTAGGCCCTTTGACTTTAAGCATGTCTTATCAAAATCATAATAAATATGAATAATATGACTTAAGCACATAGAAGTCTTCATAATAAGCACTATATAAGTCAACCATTATTATTATTATTATTATTATATAATGTGATGCTTTGAACTTACTGCAGTGGATGTATTGGATGAAGACTCTTCTTCTTAGCATCTTTGGTGATTTGATTTAAATTCTTCATTCATTATAACAACATAATTCTTTATTCATTGTTTTCTCTGAATATCATTCCAAACTGGCATTACAGAATTCCTCACATACGACTCAGAAATTGGTTTGTGGTGTGAAATCTGATCCACAAATGGTTCTTGGATTGGTTTATATTTAATTTGCATGTGTCACAGTTTCTTTTTCAAAAAATTAAACTGGAAAGCCAGTTTTACAATTTCCAAATATATTTTTATGAAAACAAACAAATTTAAAATCATTACCAGGGGTGCTGTGTCTCCCGGAAGTCGCAGGAGCCTCCTCAAAATCAGGACGGCCTCCAGCACTCCCGCCACCAAGCAAGAATCTCCCGCCAATAACCGATCTTCCGCAAGTTAATAGTATTTGCATGTTTTTACTACTTTATTATCAAT
>NW_022687418.1:0-1089 GCF_011630105.1 Anneissia japonica | reverse complement strand
CCAGTTCTATTTTCAGGTCCAAGTAGAACATCAGTAACATAACTGAAAGACAGTAAAAGAATGAATAAACTAATTAAGTGCGCCCTCTACAGAAGAGCGACATTAGATTTACAACTGCTAACAGGTAACAATGTATCTGCTCAAGAAACCATCAGCTAGAAATAGTACAAAAAAATGTACATTCATATTTTGTTTACTGGAACTAGAATTACTCCTTTTATGCCACGCAGTAAAAACATAGCCTCCCGCGGTGTGATTTTTCCACAAAATATGTACTACTAATGTTTGCAAAAACAAAAGAGCTTCACAAAATAGAAGATGTTAAATAGAGTTGTAAGCTCTCAAATACTAGCTAATTCTTCATGTTGCCTTAGAAGAAAGGCCTACCTACTACACAAGGCATAATAAACAAATTTATGTAAAAAAAAATCAAACATAGATCCCATGGTATGCAATGGATTGAAATAATTTTGCTTCATTCTGGTAATTTCACTAATGCTATAATCGCCTTTCATTATACACTACACTAATTATCTTTCATATAGTGAATTTTTGTATGAAAAGGAGCCAATAACTTCATAGAATAATACATAACAGAAATAGAAACCCTGTCGGAATTACCAACCTGTCTATGTTGATACCAGATTTTGAAGCGCTAGTTACCAAGGCTGCCAGTGATATCTGCATGAATAAAAATATTAGTGAATGCTCAGTAATAATTATAATACTTTTTTAAGCCAAATATGTAAAGAAATTTGATATAAATACATACTGGAAAGAATATACACAATATTATACACAATTAAGTTCTACTAATTAGTATTAGTATTAGTATTTAGATACGCTATTCATAGAAGTATTTAGATACGCTATTCATAGAAAACTATATCATAGCGTTTACAGAGTTGAATAATGATTTGAAGCAATAAGCTCAAGTTAATTTTGAAAAAAGATATGTTTTCAGTAGTTTTTTAAAGACACCTTATTTTATGGTATTATCATTCACCTGTTATTTGGCAAAAATTATTTCTCATACTAATTTCTAAATATAGTCTATTATACTTTTGGAATTTTATTGTTTCGCTTAAG
>NW_022687417.1:0-781 GCF_011630105.1 Anneissia japonica | reverse complement strand
TTCTAATGCTATTCCACGACAACAACGCGGAGATGTGATGGCTGGGTTTGAATCGTGTCTATATTTTGGCGTATAAGACGAATCTTAAAATAGTAAAGTAGGATGAAAAACGTGGGGTTGCCTTATACGCCCATTATATACATTTCTGGATTTTCAAAAATCCTGTTCGTCTTACGTTCAGATTGTCCGTAACATGTGAATTTACTACTAAAATATCCCCGGTCAATAATTATTGTCCAAAAATCTTCGCAAACTCAGGGATCGTCTTATACGTGATGAAATATATAACATGGTTAATATCCAAGTATTGAAAATAGCCGCCCTGTGTGCCTAACCTGAGTATTGCATTATCGTCACTCCAAAGTCGGACTGATTAAAACTTTCCGTCGAGAAGTAAATCATTGCACTAACGAGTCTAAGTATTAAATTTGATGATCATTTTTGGTGTGACACAAAATGTACACATTCAAATTTTAATTCGCAAAACTAGCTCTTCTGTGGAGGCACGAAAAGAAGAGTCATTTATGTAAGCAGATAACACAAGCTTGCTTTTGTCTTTGTTTTGGCTGCGGTCGGAAGACCGATAATTTTGAGCACTGCATATTAAGTAGTTTTAGTAGTAGTAGAAAATAAGGGCCTTTTGCATTTTAGACTGCACTCGAGAAAGACGGAAAAATGTTTTAATCGTTTTTTGAAGTACTTATGCTGTGTTTAATTTCATTTTACACAGTAAATGTATGGTTTTGCCTTTAAAATGTATGATCTTCGTTGCCAGCAAGTG
>NW_022687416.1:0-1124 GCF_011630105.1 Anneissia japonica | reverse complement strand
ACAGGACTACGGAGATAGGGAGCACACAAAACATTAGTTAGCATTTTGATTTCACAAACATAAAGGTGATTTACTTAATTTATCATTATCAGTGGCGGCTCCAGGAAAGCAAATTAGAGACAGGGAGGGACTTGCACGTTGGAAAAGTATAGATCACCTCAGCCCCACCATGGTTGGTGCTGCATGAGGAAAGAAAATTTATGATTATGACACCTCTAGATTGCCGGAAATGGCACTCTCAGACCTAAATTCTAATTCTAATTTTCCTTTGTTTTTTTTTTTCATTTTTTAAAAATAATTTTGAAAAAATTAGGGCCGGCTCGGCCCCACTTGAATCTGCCACTGATTATTATGGCGTCATTGCGAGACTGCGTCAACGTAACACTGGAGTTTGTAAACTTTTGGTAGGCTTATCACTTAATCGAAATAGGTAGACATCATATACCGCGTCCCCCCTGTCCCCCACCAATCGACGCCCATGCATTTACTATACGAATTTCTAAGTTGTCCAGTAAAAAGGCCTAGGCCCTGTCGCCTACTATTCTATGAGCCGAGCAAACGCGATGTTGTACACGCCTAGCTAAGGCGCTATGCAATTTTGGTCAAGCAAAAACTGCATGTAATATGAAAATTAATAATAGCATACTGAGAATCAATTTCTTTTGGAATTTTGTTGTAAATTTCAAACACATTTTGATTAACAGATATTTACTATCAAATAAGAAAATAAAATTTTCTTATTAATATTTTTATTTATTTTTTTCAATTGTCTATTATTTTTGCAATCGCCACACTGTAGCATAGGCTTTGCGTTCACTCATGCATGCAAGGCACCAAAATGACTACCCAGCAGCGTCTCATGTCGCAACTCTCTCTATATAGAGAAAGAAAAGAAGAAAGAAAAAAGAAAGAAGATGCGGCCAGATTCTATATGGAACGCCGTTAGTATCTTCGGTTATGTGCAAACAATCTATTATGTACAATCGCCATGACGTTATGTGGTTTGTTCATTGTTATGTGGTTTGGTCATTATGTTATGTGATTTCTCATTATGTTACCGGTATGTGGTTTGGTCATGATGTTATGTAGTTTGGTCATGGTGTTATGTGGTTTGCTCATTATGT
>NW_022687415.1:0-872 GCF_011630105.1 Anneissia japonica | reverse complement strand
AAATGTCACTGCTGTAAATTGTTAATAAAGGACCTTACAAATTGATCCAAGGATTTACTTATTTAAGTACTATCATTATTTTTTTGTTATTCCTTTAGGCCGCAGCGAAGGAATTACCACAGCAACTTAATGGTGATGATAATGATGACGCTGATGATGACGCTGATGATGATGATGATGATATTGTTTTAGCATTTATATAGCTATTTACTGGAGTCTCTCGGCGCTAAAAATGTATGAAATATGAAAAAAGATTCCGCAGCCAGGATTTTTAAACAGTACTGGACAATATCAAGGTGGACCCACTTTATGCATAAATTAAAATAATGTTGACCCTTTCCTTAAAAGTTGACCCATTTTAAAGATAATTATGATATGTGGACTCATAAAATAACAGAATTTTTAATTTTTTTAAAAAATAATGCGGTTCCAATAGAAAAAGTGCAGGACCATCCCCTTGGAGAGGAAGGTGAGCATCTTAACCACCAAGCTATTGACCTCCACTCACTACTTGCTAATCAAACTGGTGTAAAATAACTTAATCACTATAACAAAATGTCTGTGGAGCTCACTCATCTAGTTTAACATAACAATAAATAATAAAGGTAATTTTGTTATAACATTGGTTTAACAAAAATGAATATTTTTTTCCTTAATATAGGACAACTATAATATAATCAAACAAAATTAACAAATACTAGAAAGCAATCTTAATTTCTCAATTTTTTTTTTAGTGCTACAAGTGCCATCAAGGGCCAATCCGCACAAACACAAAAAAAGAACTTGAAGAAAACACAAAAAAAAAACAACAATACAATGGTAACCATGCATCATAGGGACGTTCTCCACTAGGGTCCAAATTACCCGCATCC
>NW_022687414.1:0-1408 GCF_011630105.1 Anneissia japonica | reverse complement strand
TCCCTTTCGAACCGAACTTCAAATCTCCGAGACTTTCCGACTGCTTCCGGCACCGGCCCGGCGAAGACGATATCAACATCAGCGAGAGAACCATTGCAGCCGTAATAAACATCGTTGCGGTCTTCGTTGTCCATCGATCAAACGCTAATCTTCACAGTGTATAAGTGTGTTTTCGAGGACACCGAGTTAACCGACCATGGACTTTTTCGCCCAAGATAAGTTGCGTTTGGCGCTGACGATAGGTCTGGCGGTCGCCGTATTGATCGTGAGCTTGTTCCTGCTGAGCTGCTGCCTTAAAAGGGGCATGGACAATTCCGGAAGCTACCGACCGGTCGTGAAGGAGGGTCGAAGCTCGTACTACACCAACAGATTGTCCGAAATTCACGCTCGGACTACGCTCGTTTGAAAGTCGATTAAAAAAAAAATACGAAAAAAATAAAAATTGTCACCTTGCCTCGATCTTTCTATGTTCGCCTGTCAC
This sequence comes from Anneissia japonica, assembly GCF_011630105.1. Taxonomy (NCBI): domain Eukaryota; kingdom Metazoa; phylum Echinodermata; class Crinoidea; order Comatulida; family Comatulidae; genus Anneissia; species Anneissia japonica. The sequence goes on along the minus strand of NW_022687414.1, from coordinate 927 downwards.
TCGCTCATTCAACGTCAAGTTCGCAAACTTTCACACACTAAAAAAAAAACCCGACAAAGTTTTTATGTATTTTTCCTTATCATTTATTTTTTTTTGTCTAAATCGAAAATACATGGGATTGACATCATTCCACTACAACCTTCATTTTTTCAAGGGTCGTGAGCTCGTCCGCGTCGAACTCGCAATTTCTCAGCACGATCTCCGAAACGACTCCGTCGAAGGTCGTCGCTAGCCTGATCGGAGACACGTGCATCTCCTCCAGACAGAGGATCGGAGGCGAGTTATCGTCGCATACGCGCTCTCCGCCGTCTTCGTCTTCGACGACGCCGGAGAACCTCAACTTGCGACATCTGACCAACCGAACGTGCAGGAGGACGTTCCTCTTTCGAGTCAGGGTCATCACGAAAGAGTCGACGATCGGCACGTCCACCAGAGTCAACCGTTGCAGGGAAGGCAAACCGAGAAGGTGGTTCGCGAACGTCTTCCCGAGTCGGTACCCCTCGTCCTCGAATCCGTTCATTGCCACGGATATCTCGTACGGATCGTGATGAGCCAGCTCGACCTGCACGAGTTTGAGGATCGTCACGAAATCCAAGACCGCGGGCTCCACTCTCATGGATTTTAGAACCTCGCGAACGCAATCTCTCCGTCTGGAGGCGCGAACGGCGTCGCTGTGGCAAGCGCGACGTCGGTCGACACTCCGTTCGACCCGAGCGCGACTGGACATCTCGCCGCAGACGACGCACGAAAATAACACGCATCGGCTGCACGGCGTGCTCTTCTTGCAATCTCCGCAAATCTCACGTCTGCATTCCGATCCGTGCATGACTTCGTCCCAAAAATTGGAAATGTTGGATAACTTCAACCTGATCGCCGGTTCGTCCTTCGTCGCTTCTCTCGCTGCGTTGCACAGTTCGACGGGAACCT
>NW_022687413.1:0-988 GCF_011630105.1 Anneissia japonica | reverse complement strand
TTCAGGAAACGAATATTTCGTCTTGTCCTCAAGACTTCATCAGCGTAACTGATTACAAAAGTTGGAAAATACCAGATCCAATGTAAAACAATAAACAGTCGGCAATAAATAAAGGAGGGTGATTAAATGAGATAAACAATACAGGTATTGGAGACATGGGGATAATGATATATAACGGGAGCGAGATAATGAGTAAAACAAAGTACTTTGATATCGGGAAGTGGAAGCAATAGCCCATGATACAGATAAATACAATGGCAATACTGTACAAATTATAAGATAATATATAAGCCTAATGCACATACATATATATGTACAGTATATGATATAATGTAATATAGTATAATAATACTAATACTAATAATAATAATAATAATAATAATAATAATAATAATAATAATAATAATAATAATAAACCATTAACAAATTAAACTAGGTAAGCCTAGATACAAAAGAGATGCAGAAGTAAAAATTAAATATAGCATAATACAAGTGATATAAAATATAACAAGGTGTACATAAAGAAATGAAACGGAAATACGGTGGTATGAAAAATAGTCAAGTGTGACGTGTGAATGTGTAATCGCTCAGAATACCCATGTCACGAATAAGGCCTAAAATGTGAGTATTGAATTTGATAATGAGTTTGAGCTCTGGGCGTCTTCTATGGTCAAGAGATGAAAAATTGTTAGCCAGCAGAACACATCGGATGTTGTCAATGGAGTGGCAGGAGAAGTTAAAGTTCAGCGACAGGGAACCCCTTGCTCTTGCTACTGACGGACTGTTTGTGGTTATTAAACCGGAGTCTAAATTTAGTTCCAGTTTCGCCTATATAAGAGCCATGATCACAGATATTGCACATGAGGAGATATATATATATATATATATATATATAAATTTTCTCTTGACTATAGAAGACGCTCAGAGCTCAAACTCATTATCAAATTCAATACTCACATTTTAGGCCTTAATCGTGACATGGGTATTC
>NW_022687412.1:0-8258 GCF_011630105.1 Anneissia japonica | reverse complement strand
AGTAGACTCTAATATCGATTAAATAAGCATTTGAAACTCTTAAATTGTCAAATTTAAAAACTGTCTAAACCTTTTAATCGTAGCTCGACCACACCCAATTTCAATTCAATTCAATTCAATATTTATTTGCTACAAAAGCCATCAATGCGCTAATATCCGCCATACAAAATAACATAACACAATCGAATATCAACATTTGCAATAGCCAATAAAAATATTCAAAATAAGAATTAAACAACTAATCAATGTGTTCCAAGCAGAGCAGTACGGATAGAGGCATTGTTTGCAGAAGACGGATCGAGCTTTAGAGACGAGCAAAGCTTACGTGCATATGGGAGAAACGAAGATTTGAAACGCTCGGCTCTACAAGAAAGTGGTAAGAAGGCAGATTGTCGGTGATTCCTAAGCGAGATAGAAATTTGACGTCGAGGAGGGAGGAAATCAGTGAGAATGTGATCGTAAGATTGAACAAGTCGACCAAATATGCATAGAGTGAAATATTTAAATCTTGTCTCGTAAGTTGTGATACCATACTGAGCAAATAGTTGTGCATATGAAGAATATGAAGAGTGTTCTGATAAGAGTTTACTGAAAATATATTCAATACGTTTCAAATACGCACGCTCACATTCAGGTAAGTTGCCATAAACAGCACATACATATTCCATCACTGATTGGACATGAGATTTATATAAGAAAACGAGAGACGTTTGGTCAAGTGAATGCTTTAGATATTTCAACACAGAAAGTTTGCAGACACATGATTTATATATATTAATAATTTGTGAATGCCATTTTAGATTGTTTGAGATTGTAATACCTAAGTATTTAAGTTCTTGGACCATGTCAATCAGTTACCCGCAGAAGGTAATTGGGAAAAAGGCTGGGTTGCATTTTTGAAAGTGTGTATGTTCATTATTTTGCATTTAGATGGTGTGAAGAAAAGTCCATTGCATTGGGACCAATGTCCAAGATCATTCGCAATGGATGGCAAAGGATCAAGGAGGCAGTCTTTGAACGAACAAACAATAACCAGGTCATCTGCGTATAAAGAGAAAGGACAGATCAACAATATCATTGATGAAACAAAGGAAAAGGATAGGACCAAATTTGCTGCCTTGTACCACCCCCACTGCTGATAGGAAGTTTGGTAGAGGTTATTTCCCGAAAAGAAGTTCGAAATTGAAGCCAATTACTAATCCAGTCGACAAGTGTATGTGGGAGTCGAAATGAATGAGATAATTTAAAAAGGAGTAAAGAGTGAGGTACCGAGTCAAAAGCACGACGAATATCGAGTGAAAGAATTCGAGAGCTGAGTCGATCTTTGGCAGATTTATACAAAAATATGCCTGATATAAAGTAATGAATCAAGTGTAGATTTTCCAGGTCGAAATCCACATTGAAATTTACAAAGGCTTTCCCCAATTTGATCATAGATGCGAAATGAGATGATTCCTTCAAGTAGTTTACAGAAGGGTGATGTAATAGACACCGGACGGTAGTTATAAAAATTCGATTTAGCTGAGGTCTTATGAAGAGGGTGAATGATAGCATTTTTTCAATCAGGAGGGATAGAACAATGATTGAGGGATAACGTAAACATTTTACTTTAAAAAAATTACCACAGATTGGAGAAACGATTTTAACAATAAAGTTACCTAAACCGCCAGGGCCAGGAGGTTTTGAATTGCTCATTTTATTCGTGGCCATTTTGATTTCTTCTGTGCTAACAGGTTAGGTGGGCAATCATGAATAGGAGGAGGGATGCAAGAATATGGTACAATAAACGTAGCGTCACTGGAGCACTGTTTAGCAAAAACAGTGTTCAATTGACAGGCAATTTCATAAGGGTCATTGAAAATGGTGCCGTCTGCTGGAGTGGTAAAAGTGTCATGGGACCTATTTTTGGTAGGAAGGATTTTTTTAATTTCAGACCACCAATTAGTTGATCCGTGCTTTAAATCTCCAAACATTATTATTATATTTTCTTTTTGAATTTTCGAAACGACAGTCGTTATAATCGCCACAAATAATCAGTTTACTTCCGTGTATACCAAGAATATTTTCTTGTAACCGATCGTGACATGCTTGAATGCACGCACCAGGTGGTCTATATACACTAAGAGTATGAATGATTTCCTTATTTATGATCAATTTAGTAAGTATAAATTCAACATTATGATCAAAATAAGATTTACTCATTGAACAGGATACATTTTTGTGCAATAAACAAGTAAGCCACCTCCTCGGGAGTAATCCCTGTTACTACGTATCATATAATAACAAGGATGTTCATACACGGAACGACTTGATTCAGCCATGTTTCCGTAAAAATTAAAAGATCCGGAGATTTTCCTGATATTAATACAGCCTGTATTTCATCTATTTTGTTACGAATGCCGCGAAGGTTTTGAAGAACGCAATATTGCTTACTCACATCTTCGGTGCATCTTTCGTGACTTTTCCCGCCACGACGAACCCGCTTTCTTGGCTTCGTTCCAAAAATGCCGGTGTCGTTCTGTACGTACTCGTTGCCGTTAGCATTAGTAGTGGGCTTACCGCTCGTAGTGTAGGTTTTACATATGAGTAATTCCTCTAATTTTTTGACAATATCGGCATTTGGAGTGGTAATAATTGTTGATCTAATATCAAATAATTCTTCTCTTGAATATTTTATGGCTATAATACGACAGAAACACCAAGGCAATATCATTATAGATAGAGCGATCTGTCGCACGTCCACCACGAACGGCGCCATCATGAGGGATTATTTCGAGAGAACGAAATAATATTTCGAGGGAACGAAATAATATTTTGAGGGAACGAAATAAGTATGCATAACTAAATTATAAAATGTTAAATACAATAGTTCCTACTAACCTACTAACCTACAGCTATATAAGTGGAACTGAAAAAAGTAATGAATATAAAGAGGAGGAACAAAAGTTCTTCGAATGTATACGTAATGACGTATTATGGAAAAATATTGATATGATTTCGAAAAATTAGACAACAGCAGATGTTCTTTTAAAGAACTTCTATGTTGTAACTGTGATTTTAAGAACCAATTTAATAGATAGAAGAAAACAGCAATTGAATACTGTGTGGTGGTGCACTACTAAAGAGAAAAAAACAAAGCAAATTTCCAGTTACTGTTTAAATTCTCTATCGTTTTATGTTGACTAACATAGTTATTATTATAGAAATTTAATTACGAACGATTGCCTATTATGAATTACGAGGAAATATGTTTTTGAACAGCAAACAGCAGCTTAATATTCATCCGCGTTACCGGATCTCTACAATTTCGTCTGCTATTAAAATAAGCTCTTTTCATTTGTTAGAATGATAGTCGTTGCTTGCTAGCCGTCTTCAGCTGAACTCAAACTTAGACTTGATTTAGTCGTAGTTAGAACTTCAACTACGTTGTTTATGAATGCAAATTTAAGTTTAAGTTGCAGCTGGGACTAAGTGAAGTTCTAGTTTGAAATTCAACTAAAGTTCGTTTTAAGAATACGGGCGTAAAACATGACAATCTCTTCTGGAAAGTGTCATTTTGATCTGATCCATTTTAGAGATGTTTAGGTGTGGGATCGAATGCACACCCAAAGCTCACCCAGATTTGGATCGTCACCAACATTTCATAATTGGTTCATTGTAACTTGGTTAAACCGTGGTTAAACTTTCACGAAAGATTCATTCAGATCAGTTGATTAGTTTTTGAAATATCCGGTCTGGAACGTTTTCCTTTGAATGGTCCTCATATCCACACCCCACTCCAGATGGCTACCAAAATCAACACATTTCTTCATCAAAGCATTACAAAATATTCTGAGTAGCGTCATTTAGAACTATATATTATTTTTTAGAAAAATCTAGGACCTTAGAATTTTAAATGACCGTGAATTTGGATCATCATCAACACTTAAAGCTCCATTCCCGGCAAAATTTCACTAAAAACAGATTTTTTTTTTTAGAAAAGATGCATTACTCCAGTTATTATAAGTCATGGAAAAATATTGGCATAAATTTTAGTTTTACGCAAAAGAATAAAAAAATGAGAAATACAGACTATTACCATTTTCTCGACGAATTCTTCGTTACTAGGCAAATTCAGAGGTTGTAGATCGCATCCGCTGGAAAACTCTCGCTTTTATGTATACTTTATACAATCAATAAGTGCGCCCTCTCTAATGGGATTAGTTTTTGTAATTCGCATCTCTCAAAATGGGTCGTTCGATTAGTGTCAAAGTGTCAAAATCTCAGTCAAAATGAGTTTTTTTTTAACAAATTTGAAATAATTCCTATGAAATATTATATTTCACAAGTGTCAATACTAGCAACGGAAAATATCATGTCGTCCGTTTTTATGTGTGATAACAGAATCTAAATCGAGGTAAGGATATAGCCTAGCATAGCAGTGTTGGAGGCTAATGTTTTCGGCGTGTACTATTATTTCTTCGCACGACCTATCGCAAAATCAAACATGAAAAAGTCATCCGCATTCATTTTTGTGTGGAACACAAAAAAAAAAAAAAAAAAATCAAATTTCAGTCTTATTTTACATTTTTTCATGCTTAGGAATATCTAAATTCAGTTACACTAGCGATTCCATATTATATTTATAAATCTTTTAAAACATTATACAAAAATTAGATTTTTCTCAACAACTGAAAGTTTGGCGGGAATGGGGCTTTAATAAGGATTTTGGCGATGTTTGTTTACAGCCGGTCACGTGACCTACGGTAGGTGTACCATGGAAAACATTACAGTGCAATCAGTATGAAAGTAGGGGAAAGGTAATATAATGTTAAGTTTCGAAAAAAACCAACCACTATTAACCTGAGAAATAAATGGCAAGGAAAGGCAATACGATTGTTGAAAATTTGTGTGATCCTTCGTAAACTTTAGCTAGTCTAGATATTGATTGCTTTATACATTAAAACTAAACAATTGCTCTTAAAAGTTGAGGTGCTATTATTTGCTGTCAAAAAAAATATAAATTCAAAATATAAAAAAAATCCTTAATTTATAATTCTACACAATTCATCAAAAATACCATGACAATTCATCAAACTTAACTAATTTTATCTATTATTACATTTTATCGTTTATTCAAAATACAAATCTATAAAATGTTTTCAGAAATAAATAAAAGTATAAAAATCACAATTATTGTAATAGACAAAAACTCCTCAAATGTTATTATTAAAATTAAAATGTTAAAAAACCCAATTGTTAATCTACTAAAATTGTTTAGATTAAAATAATGTAAAAGGAATAACAATAGCATAAAAAAACTAGCAGTAAAAACAAAAAATCTTATCATTTACTGTCGAAAATACAAATTCTAATAATCCGAAAACTAATCCTTAATTATTAACTTATATACACAATTTATCAAAATTACCATTTCAAAATATATAAATACTTAACTAATTTTACCTATCAATATGTTTTACCATTTATTCCAATTAAAAAAAAATGTTTACAAAGTAATTAATAAATATATGAAAATCAAAACAGATATTAGACCAGGCTATAATTGAGATAGGTGCCACTTGGAGAGGTAGAATTCTAATATAGTATGGGGTGTAAACTTTCGCGTGAGGGCGCTTTTTTTAAAATGGCCGCCAAATTCCAATAAATAGGTATAATATCTGATTGTAGACCAGGCTATAATTGAGATGCCACTTGGAAAGGTAGAAATTCTCATATGGTTTTTCTAGACCAGTTTTTTATGAGGATTTCAGAATATGTGAGGTAAAATGGGTGTAACCTGAGAACTTTCGCGTGAGGGCGTTTTTTCAAAATGGCCGCCAAAATCCAATAAACTACATATATATATATATTGGTAAAATAAGCACAGAAGGGATAGGATTGACAAACTTTTTGAATATGTAATGATAGGAGTAAAGTATAACTAGCTAAAGTTATTAATATGAAGATTTCGGGATGCAATTGAGGGCGCTTTTAAAATTGCCACCAAAATTAAAGAACAACTTAACAGCAGCTTCAATACCCTTAATAAATTTGTTTAATTTACAAAACATGAATGTAATAACTGCTGTTGACTTTTGAACCCAAAATAACATATTTTAGGGTGGTAAGCTAACTCACTTTTGGAAATGTACCGTAAGTAAAAATTATCCCTTATATTAGCCCTTTTCTGTTTTGAAGAATGGAAAATATCACCAGAATCCCAAAAAATTCCAGCTTCCTTACAAATATACGGTTGTTTTTCATTATTTTTGTGTATACACAAGGTATTCCAGAGGACCACATAAACAACTACCATAATTTTCATGTATAAAGAAGGCATTTCATTTATTACATAATTGTCCTTTACTGTGTAGCCCTATGTTGAGCATTAGTCTTCATGTATTGTTAATATTACTGCATTCTGAAAGTCTTCGTCTTTATTATAAACAGTTCTTGGACGTCCGTGAACATCACTGTCTCAATGATCATTTTTGCTTCATTTGATCATTCCATCTGTTGTGAATACTATTTTTATTGACCAAATCATTTACGTCTGCTTAATTTCCATTTTTTAGCGAGTAAATTTGCTCAAGGGTCTGAGCTGCAAACATGGTGATAGCAATGGTATGTCTGTGATCTTGTTGCCTCTATTAAACATTTCACATTTTGCTTGAATTACACTTTTCCCCTTAACTCTCTGCAGCAGTCTTCAAGTTCCTCAGACATCTTTTGTGACAGAACATCTAAAACTTTAAAGTTGCAGAAAGTGTCAACAAAACTTTGCCTTTTACTACGGAACCATGAGATCCAATAGGGGATGATTTCTTCGCTGGTGAAAGTTAATGTCTCTAAATGTAAATAACTTTCGGTATTTTCCAGTGTTTGTGTCTAGGATGACCCTCTCTCTGTTGTCATAAAATAAGATATACAGTAGCAACGACTGCAATATCGATGTCTCCAGAATGGAACGGTTGATATTTATGCGTAGGTTGTAATTCCTTAAAGCATGCATTGCATGCAGGACGTCTTTAGAGTCTGCTTTTCTTGGCTGCTACGAAGATCTGGAATTAATACAAAATCCCTTTCAGTGACAAGGATGCATTCTTGCCGATAGCAATAGTATTCAAGAAGGTATCCAACCAGTTTGTCGAAATCCAGTTTGCCGAATCTAGAGTTGTTCACTGAAATCATGAAATCCCAGTTTGAAGAAACTCAGTTTGCCGAAACCCAGAATGCGCAATCCAGTTCACTGAAATCATAAAACCCCAGTTTGCCAAAACTCAGTTTTCCGAAACCCAGTCCAAAATCTCTGTGTTACAAAAGTACAGCATACTGTGCATTTGAAAGGAAGGAACTTCATTTGTGTACACATTAAAAGGAAAAATATTGGAAGACCACAAAGCTGTAGAAAAACACACTTGAAAGCATAGCTATCAGTTAAAATTAGAAATAAAATGAAATGAAATTAAGGATAAGCATCGTATCCTTATAAAATACTCCCCCTGCAAACCCTATCAGGATTCTTGTGCCAGGTCCCTGACCACCGAGACTCTAGTCGGCCCCTTGAGTCGGTGTGTTCCAACATAAATGTTATGCTGTGGTTAATGTTTTACTGCTTTTATTTTAGGGTTTCGGCGAAATTGAGTTTCAACAAACTGGGATTCAAAATTTTTGATTCAGCAAACTGGCATTCGGCAAACTGTGTTTTGGCAAGGCAATTCAACAGAAGGACGCACATCTCGGGACATCAAAGGTTATAACTCTGGCATCGACATTCTAGGCGCACGTGCGTCCCTAAACGCTGAACGTCACAAAAACCGTAGCAACCAGTCCATAAACCGTCAGCGTACGTGACGAATTACCCACGCGCGTGTTAGTTGCCATGCTAATCGCGCGTCGTGCGCTGATTACGCCTAATGATATTTTGCACTAACATTAGACTGAAATTTTATTCTTCATTTCAACATTAATTTTACTGATATTGTGGTGTATTGTCGTTCATGAGAAAGAAATTAATAAATGTTCTGTATCTACTCAAATGTTCGTTTTGTGCACCTTAGTCTAACATTGTCAAAATGACAGTTTAATGTTACATGAACATGAAATTTTATAAAATTCGTAAATTTTCAATTTTCTATAACTTTTCATTTTTTGGTCAATTTTCACAAATCAAATTGCAGTTTATAGAAGCATTTAACAAGCTTGCTGTCAAAAGAAATCAGATGTAACAGACATTGCGAAGTACCCAAAATAAATAAAAATAGTAACCAACACCA
>NW_022687411.1:0-3499 GCF_011630105.1 Anneissia japonica | reverse complement strand
TTCAGGACGTCTCCTTCGACGTGTTGAACGGCGTAGAAGGGGCTTTGCAGGATGATCTTGAGACGGCACAGATGGTGGTGTAGCTTCCAACGAAGGCGCCTTCATGAGGTCAACTGGAGGAACATGCGAGAACTGATCCCGCTGTGTCCACATTTCACGTGACGATAAACCTCGAGTGCGGATACGAGAGTTGAGACGGGCAGTAGCAATAGACAGTACTGTAGGTGAAACAGGTCCACCACTAGGCTCTTGGCGAAGTAACTCATCCTCCAGCTCACGCACTCCTTTCTCTCCCACTGGGTTTTTGTTGATATTCTTAACTTTGCCCATCTCAACTACAAGTCTGTGTTTGAGCAACGGCTCATCATTAACAAGTGCAGCAAAGCCATGGGGCATGGTCAGTACGGATAGTCGCTGGGGGACCATCCATGGGGCACATTTCAATACACAGGCGAATCAGGGCATCGCGTAATGTGGTGTGTGTTTCGTCCGTAATCAAGCATGTGGAGGTGAAGGAGGTGACAGTCTCTCTGACAACCAAAATAAGTTGACGTTCTCGTTTTAAAACATCAGCAGCAAAAGTAAGTCCAAGTATCGCTGGCGGGTCTCCTGTGGACTGTTGTATTTTAGTGTGTGGTACGTTACGAAGAGATGCGCAGTGGTGACATGTATTAGATGCCAGCTCGATAGACATGTCCATATCAAGGGCATAGAAATAGCGATGCACAGATAACCTAAGTTGGTGACAAGTCGGATGATCAAGGCGGACATGAAGTGCGGTGAGTAATCCATCGACCACAGCTCTGGGAACAATAATGATACACGCATTCGCGCGAGGGTGCCAGAGGCTCCGTACGTTTAACGACCAGTAACCCATCCTTGCCAATAGAACAACCGGTGTTTAGGTAGCGCTTTATGTCCTTAGCATGGGTATTTTTCTTAGACGGGCAGGTTCCCTGCCGAAGATGAAGTTTTACTTGAACAAGGTCTGGGCATTCGGCTTGGATAGCTACCCACGCTGATCGACTCGTGAATGGTAATTTAGCCTCTCCATTAATGAACTCTCGCACTGATGTGCGAAGTACACTTGACTCTTCCATGCGGTGGACAAAAGAACAAACTTGACAGTTGGGTTCAGTACAGGGGGGCGCATTTCGACTGGCAAAAAGCGGATGGGACATTAGCTGATCCAGCAAGGTGCCTAACTGATACATGGTATCGACTTGCGATAGACAGAAAAGTGGAGACGCGTGGACTGGCAGAAAATTCTCCTCTACACAACTTGTCTAGAGCCTGTACACATGGCTTACTGTCTGTAAGGATGCATGTTGTATGTCGCGACTGGGTAATGTATGGACTAAAGTGCTTGATAGCAGCAGCAATGGCAAGGGCCTCCACTTCACAGGGCAACCAAGTGACTTGGCGTGTACTGAGTTTAGCACTATAGAAACCGGCTAGATGAAGCTTGTCATGGCGTGTGACATAGGTAGAGGGCGTTCTGGTGGTCAGACCTTTTTCGGTAACGTGTTGCAATTTTGGATTAAAAAGTCAGGTTATTTTTTGCTTTACTAAAATAATTGAATAAGAGATATTTAATAATTAGTACTGCTATCTGATTTGCTGATTTTAAGAGTTTTGTGTGTAGGATTGCTGTGATTTTATTTGATTCTATTTTGTGAGCCTAGCCTTGTGTCTTGTATAGTCTGTTCAAGCCATCATGTCGGGGTCAGGTTCTAAAGCTAAGCCTAAGCCTAAACAAACAGGGACACAAGTTGATAATGTGGAGGAAGATTTGGCAGGCCTATGTAAATGTGGTTCTTGTGATTCATCGGTTTTGCAATCTGATAGGGGAGTTATGTGTGGACTTTGTAAATTTTGGTTTCACTCGCAATGTCAGGGTGTGAGCAAACATAAATATGACTGGCTTACTAAGGGGGACCCATCCATATTTTGGTATTGTAGAACTTGTACTGTAATAGCGGGAAAATTGATGGGTTAACAAATTAAATCTGAAATAGAAAATATTAAAGTTGATGTTAAGAAAAATACTGATGCTATTTGTAATTTAAGTAAATCTGGTTTACATGCTGATGGGAATTTTGAAGGAATGGTTGAGCGGAAGTTAGAGAGCTTGACTCAGAAGTTGGCTAGAAAAAATAATGTTATTGTGTTTGGACTAAAAGAAAGTGATGCTGTTGATGGTATACAAAGAAAAACCCACGATACTGATTTGATCAAGGATTTGTCTAAGGGAAGTCTAACTCTTAAGTTTTGTCATCGGTTAGGTAAAAAGGAAGTTGGGAAAGATAGGCCCTTAAAGGTTGTGTTTTTTGATGAGGAGAGTAAGTTTAATTTTATGAAAGCGATACGCGAAAATAAAGAGAGTACAGTTAAAGTTTCACATGATAGAACAAAAGAAGAGAGAACTGAGTATAATAGACTTAAGCGAATATTAAATGAACGTATTGAAGCTGGGGAAGATGATTTGATTATTCGACGTGGGCGTATAATGAAGAGGTCTCAGCATATTTGATATTGCCCCTAAGAAAAGTGTTGATTTTAAAGAAGATTTATTATGTTTTTATACGAACTGTGACTCATTATTTAATAAGAAGGATGAGCTAGTTGCGAGAGTTAACTTAGAGAAACCTGATTTTATTTTTTTGACTGAAGTTTTTCCTAAGAATTATTTATTTGAGATTGATTTTAATTTTTTAAATATTGAAGGATATCAAATGTTTTGTTCAGAGAAGTCTGCTCGGGGAATTTGTATTTATGTTAAAGAAAGTATTTCAGTTTCTCAGGTTTTTAATGATGATGATTTTGTGGAATCTGTTTGGGTTAAATGTTATCTTTCAAATGATGATAGTGTCTTAATGGGTTGTATTTATAGGAGCCCTAACAGTTCATCAGAAAATAATGAGTTGCTGGTTAGTTTATTGAAGAGAGCAGAAGATTTTAATTCTGATCATATTCTTGTAGTCGGAGATTTTAATTATAAATCTATTGATTGGTCTTCGTTAAATGTTCCAGGTGAACGAGTATCAAGGCATTTTTTAGAATGTGTTGAAGATTTGTTTTGGACGCAACATTGTACTTTACCTACAAGAGTTAGAGTAGGTGATGAACCAAGAATTTTAGATTTGATTTTTTCTCGGGATGAGTTTTCTGTTAAAAACTTATGTTATAAGCCTGCTCTTGGACTTAGTGATCATGTAGTATTGACTTTTAATATGGATTGTTTTGTTGAAGTCAATGAAGCACCAGTAATTAGAAATTATTATAAGGGTGATTACTTGGGTATGAATAATTATTTACGTGATTTGAATTTAGAGCAGTTGGCAGGTGATTTGAATACTAAGGATTTGGCTTTATTAATTGAAAGTTCTCTCCAAGATAGTATTTCTAAGTTTATTCCTCTCTCTAGAAAATTCAACGGTAAACGAAAACAGTGGATGAATAAAGATGTTGAAGTCGCCATTAAAAATAAGCATAAAGC
>NW_022687410.1:0-732 GCF_011630105.1 Anneissia japonica | reverse complement strand
GGGGGGGGGATGTGTATATAATATATAAGGATTATAATGTTAAAACCGTAAGGTTTCGTAACAGCCCTTTGACTTACATGACGACTCTTCTAAATAACATCTAGTGTTCTTTCGGCGGTCAGCCAGCCTCTTTATTTTTCTTTATTTCTCTTGTTGACGGAGTTCACTAAATGGTGATATTTAATTTATAATAGTTTTTTTCGTTAAATTTTATTGGCATTTTTTTTTGTTGTTTATGTGTACAGTAATGTTATTTTAACCCAGTAGCCTCCAATTCAATCTCTATTGCCAAAGGTTACTGTTGTCGAATGTTCTTTGTTAATGAATGAATAATTTTTTAATGAATAATGTTGTATATAGAATTGTAATTTTTGAATGATTTTGTAATGAGTAATTTTTATAATGAATAATTTTATATATAGATTTGTACATTTGAATGTAATTCTTTTTAAGTAATTTTGTAATGAATTTATTTTGTTGTATGTCTGATTGAATAAATATATACCTGAAATATCTACAATGATGATTTTAATATATAAACTACATATATTCTGATCAACTTATAGTAGAATGGAGACAAGAAATAATGTATGTATATATACATGTATTTTTTATATATAAATATATATATATATATATATTGAATTATATTGAATTGGAAAATAATATATATATATGTATATGATGTTTTCAATTTCCGAACATTTTTTTTTTATTTTGATTAATTTGAGA
>NW_022687409.1:0-1126 GCF_011630105.1 Anneissia japonica | reverse complement strand
GCAAAACTACAGGGTTTGTGGATGACCCAGTAACATGGGATACCAAATTATGAGGACATTTTTTTCTGGAGCTGTTTCAAATATTGTTTAGTAGGATACTGACTGGATAGCAAAAGACTATAAATTGTTTAATGCTTATTAGACTATAAATACACCGTACTCACACGAATAAGCATCCAGGTGCTTAAAATATTTTTTTTTGCACCTTGTTTTTGCACTTATTCAAATGGGGCCCTTATGAAAACAAGAGTGGACATTGATGGGACACTTATGGAAATTGTGTGAATTTGGAAAATTCAAAGGTGCTCTTTTTGAATGAAAAAATTAGCTTGTATCTTGTTGGACATTGTCGGGAAAAAAAATAAATAGAAGTAGGACAAATGTAAGAAGAAGAAAGTTGGAAAGATACTGTCCTGGGAGCTATCATCTGTCCAGGAGAAATATCCTCATTTTGAAATTCACATAAGAAGAAAATGTGAATCCACTCCGCAGCTTAAATCATGCATGCCAACCACAGCCCCAGGATTGATTGTATTTTGGCTTGCTAAAAAAATATCACATGATATTGTTTTAAAAAATGAATAAAAATCAAAATTGAGGGGCCCTTATTAAAACTGGGAGGGGCGCTTATTTAAACGCAGCGCTTAAGAAAATTTTCACAGGCACTTATTCGAGAGGGGCGCTTATTTGCGCGAGTAATGGTAGTGGTACTCTATTTCACCGTTCACCTACGGTACGGTACTATATTTCATTACATACAATATACAGTTTTTTATATTTTTTACACCTTCGATGTTGTTCTGACAATTTTACACGGGTGCAGGTCAACTCGGCCACAAGTCAACTCGGCCACAGTCAACTCGGCCACAAGTCAACTCGGCCACAAGTCAACTCGGCCACAAGTCAACTCGGCCACAAATCAACTCGGCCACAAAAGCCAACTCGGCCACAAGTCAACTCGGCCACAAGTCATCTCGGCCACAAATCAACTCGGCCACAAGTCAACTCGGCCACAAGTTATTTAATGTAAATCTAAGTTTTTGCATCCTTTTTCTTCAATATATGATCAAGGTAATTCAACAAAAGGACGCACATCTCGGGACATCAAAGGTTATAACTCTGGCAT
>NW_022687408.1:0-1026 GCF_011630105.1 Anneissia japonica | reverse complement strand
TCGTTATCTTCCTGGTACGAGCCCACGAATACCGGGTCGTTGAGCCATATGGAATCTGACTTTTTTGATATGAGAGGCGGATACCCGCCCCCCATCGACCTCGTGAACGCGGACACTCTGCCGGTGAAATCGGCAACCGTCCCAGCGTAAAGGCTACCGTCCGCAAAGACCGTGGTGACCTTTTGGTCCACGCCGAATGGACACTTGTACAAAGCGTCCGTCGCGTTCGTCTCCCATCGATTCGCTAGATTCCACGTGTCGACCTCCTTCCCATTCAGAATAACGCATCTCGGTTTCTGCGCGTAGGTTCCGCAAACGAGCAGGTTCCCGGTCGTTGCATCTGGCGTTATAACTTTGATGTAATTCTGGCAATCCTCCTCTTCTTTTCCTTTTAGATAGCACGTTTCCATCGACATCGAGTCCGGTATCCATTCCAATTTCGTTGCCGCTAACACGTCCAACCCTTCGTTCAGATCGAATGCGAACAGCGAGTTACTCGCGCCGACCAAAAGAGCTGGCCACTCGGCCATGACATGTATTTCCGATATGTGCGTAATACCGATTCTCGTCGCTGAATCGTCGTAGAATTCTTTTGCCGAAGGCGTTACGTCTTCCGTCGGCATCGAGAATACTACGACGACGTTGACGTTGCAAAGAAGCTGAAATAGTAATATAAGATACATCGCATCCACTAACGGAATCCATATTGAGCCCTTCTCCTCTCACCACCCCATTTTATGTACTTGCCACCAAACGCACGTCGTCATCATCACGTGTCGTCGACGCATGCTTCGACGTACGCCAACATCGTTCGAGTCAACCCCTCGTACGCGTGGTCGCAAACCGTACCGTATCGATCGTGGGAACAGACGCAGTAGATGTCATCCGTCAAGTCCGAATATACGCATTTGCCACCGTTATCTACGCATTTCACGCAGTCCACTTTGCCCATCGGCTTTTTTTCCACCTGCTCGCACACCGGTCCCGTGAATCCTTCGAGGCACACGCAGTATTTGGACTTGCCGT
>NW_022687407.1:614-964 GCF_011630105.1 Anneissia japonica | reverse complement strand
GCCGGATGGTCCTTTCGCCAAATGGTGCACGCCGTTCGTGGCCGACCAGTTTCTCGAAACCTGCCCTTCCAGCGGACGGCAAGGAGTCACCTACACGGACGTTGTAATGAAGGCCGAGAACGACAAGTTGATGATGCCGATGGCTTTCCTGTGCGTCCATCCCGAGGAAGGTCCGATTCAGCTGGTGGACGAAATGGGAACGGTGTTTTCCGCCACTGCGAGGCCGTTCGTCCTGATTAACAGCGACAGACTTCCGAGCGAAAGAAGGAAAAGAAAGATGGTTTGCGGAGACTCCACGCTGTCCATGTTCGATCGCCCGCAACTCGCCGACATCTTAGGCGTCGATGCTT
>NW_022687407.1:0-534 GCF_011630105.1 Anneissia japonica | reverse complement strand
ATTCCTAAACAAAATTCTCCGACAACTACAGGCGTCGACGAACATGCAGTCACCCGTCGAAACTCATTCGCGGGAACAACCGACGACGATGACTCCGGCGGTCCATTCTGCAAACGTGGGAGACTTCGAAATGAAAAGTTTACGCCTTTACCGACACCCGTCGAAATCCATCCGCAGCAACAGCAGGAGCAGCAGCTTGAGAAGGAGGTGGTACGACTGTCGCGGACACCCAAGTTAAACGTGTGCGTAAACATGTGCAAAGACAACGTACTCTACGACAGACGATGGAAGAGATGGAGTAAGCGAAAGATCGAATGTATGGCCGCTAGTTTTAAAGAACTGAAATCGGAAGTCGTGAAACGACAACGAAACATGTCGACGGAATTGGAACAGACTAGATCGGAAACGGAGGCGATTTCGACGGATCTGGAACAGTTGAGATCTGAAACGACAGATATTTCGAGAGACCTGGAACAGATGAGATACGATACGGTGAAACAGAAACAAGATGTTTCGACGGATTTGGAACGGATT
>NW_022687406.1:0-844 GCF_011630105.1 Anneissia japonica | reverse complement strand
TATTATATTTTTATGCCTGTAGATACCTTAAAGATTTAAAAAAAAAGATGAGATCAGGTGCAGGCATGGCCGAAATCCAGGATGCTGTGAGCAAAGAGTGGGAGGCCCTCCGGTGGCTAGTGCCTTACTACAAGGAACGAGTTGCAGCTGATACATGCTCTTTGGAGGAAGAGGAAGGTTTGTTCACTGTATAATAATTATTACAATAAAAAAGGGCAAAAGAGTCTTTACATAAACCAGTCAATTCGAGCGGATGCCACTTTGAGCGAAGGCCAATTCGAGCGGAATTTTTTTCGAGCGGATGCTAGTTTCAGCGGAAGAAGATCCACTTGAGCGAAAAACAACCTGTGCGAGTTCTATACGAATTACTTCAAAATTTCCTATTTTTGAGCAAAAAATTTGACATTTTCAAAGGGGAAGGGGCACACAACAGTTCCAGAACAGATAAGTGTTAGCATAATCAATTACAAATATAATTTGAGCTAAAAATTTGACATTTTCAAAGGGGAAGGGGGCACACANCAACAGTTCCAGAATAGATAAGTGAGTAGCATAACTCAATTACAAATATAATTTGCTTTTTTAAATAGAGAACCCCAACCAGTGGCGGATCTGGGGAAGGGGGGGAGTGGTGAATAGGGTGGCTAGCCACCCCACTCTGTTTACCATGAAAAAAATAATGGTCACTCGTCTTGTGTGTGTGCTTCTCGTGCACTCTAGTAAAACATACACTTTCTTCTTTTTTAAGCTGAATTTGTTAGCGGCCATCTTGGTAGCCAGTGTTACCAAGACTGTAATTCAAACATGGAGTAATTATCAAAAAGTATTAAAAACCTTTCAGGAC
>NW_022687405.1:0-790 GCF_011630105.1 Anneissia japonica | reverse complement strand
ATTTTAATATTGGATGTAGTTACAACTTGCTATTTTAGAAATTTTAAAAATTCAGAATTACAATTTTTTTTGTGAATTATGATGAGAGGCATTGGCTTTTGAGAGTAAAAATTTGCTTATAAGCTGCCAATTTTTTGGTATTTGAATTTTATGTATAATACTGCATTGTACATTTGTACAAAAAACTAAGTATTATAAATATTTAATCCTACATGTCATTGTTAATTTAAAACAGCATTCTCCATGTTCATTAAATATAAGAAATTATGGTTTTCTTCAATGGAATAATCATCTCTTATCGTCATCATTAAGGCTATTTCAACAACTTTTCTGACTCTCAGCATGTACCATTGACTAATTTCTGTAACATGTTTAAAATTAAATCCTCAGTGTTTGATGCTTAATTTAAGGAACCATTGGGGGGAAAAGGTGTTTCAACTATATGAAAACAATTACTTAATTTCAACAAATATTGTTGGGCCCAAATTCCTTTGGTTATAATTTCCAAAAAAAAAAAATTATTGTATATATAGTGGAATCATATTTATTCCACGATCGACTGTATCCATAGAAATTATGTGTAAGGGTTTGAAATATATTTTATTAACCTTCTTTATAATATTTTTACTTTCATTTTTTGACATTCATGTATATATATATATGTTACTATGCACATATGATTATGATTATAAAGTTAATTATTTAATTTCATCAAATAATTTTGTGTCAAATTCCTTTAGTTATAATTTTTACTGTAAAAAAAATTATATTTAACTAAAAACTAATGAAT
>NW_022687404.1:0-655 GCF_011630105.1 Anneissia japonica | reverse complement strand
GCGGCCATCTTGAATTTCAAAATTGCTGCCACGCAAATCCTATATTTATCAATATATGGGTTTTTGAACCATATTAATGAGAATAAGGCCTATGATATCTAAAATTATATTTCATGGTCAAGGATTTATAACACTTGTGACATGGTCATTAATGTCATAAAAGGTCATTTAAGGTCATTCAATGTATATACCATACCATTACCATTTTGTACCTGGTCAGATTGCCACAAATAGGTCATTTAAGGTCATTCAAGGTCAAATATCGTATGGTATTACGTAACTCATGTTTTACATTAGAACATTAGAATCATATCCATACTCTCAGAATTCAAATGTTTTACTATGAAATATATATATATATATATATATATATATATATAATATATATATGCATATATATAATATATATATGCATATATATAGTATGTACAATTATGTATGTACAATTTTCAGTGAGATTAATATGCTTTAAATTAATTTTTATATACTTTTATTGTCATTAAACTCACTGTATAATACACAAATTCCTTTATATATATTATTAGATATACAGATAATAAGGTATATCCCTATATACATGTATATATATAAACCTATATATAAACAAATAACAATAAGCATTGCTTTTATCATTTACCTATTGACAATGTTTATA
>NW_022687403.1:0-865 GCF_011630105.1 Anneissia japonica | reverse complement strand
TTCTCAATATTTATGTATTAATCTATGCTGTTGTAGAATAAAAGCTAGAAGAAAGTAGAAATTATTGCTGCTGCTATTTAGCCTAATTTTACCGTACAATTAATCGTTGTACACTTTCATGTCTATTTTTTCGCGTTTATAATATATTCAGGTTTATTTATTATTCACCAATAAAATACATTAAAAACAGAGGGCAGCATAAGCTGAAATCTCTGTGTACAATTAAGAAAACAGTAAAAAGGCAAGATACACAAAAACAGTACAAGAAAACAAAAGCAGCATCCAAAAGCAATACACAAAAGATACAAACAACCAGGCCAATCATCCACCAACATTATCATTATTATTATCATTATTATACTCATCATTATTCTTATCTTATAGTGTTGAATTAAGGATGAAAAATATCCAAATTCAATTTAACTTTAGAATTATTAATGCCATCAATAATTTTAGGAATGGTGGAGCTTTTCCATCGTTGTGTCCTACACAAAGGAGCACTAAGTAAATTATTATTTCTCAAATTCCTACCGTGATTGCGATAGGGGGGAAGCATATCACGAAACAATTTCGAAGCAAGAACTCCATTACCAAACTTCATCATTAAATTTTCTCTCCTAGTATTAAGAGAAGAGAGCCCGGACAATATTAAAGCATTATCATAACTACAGTAATCCATACCAAAAATACTCCTAAGCACCCTCTTTTGAACCCGCTCAATTCTATTTCGTTGGATAATGGTTAAAGAACAATGCCACAATGGGCATGCGTATTCCAAAACAGGACGAATGTAAGTAATAAAAACGCATAAAAGATCATTTACAGAGGCTTTAGCTTTCCTTAGAACTGAAAGCGTAAAAAGGCG
>NW_022687402.1:0-1295 GCF_011630105.1 Anneissia japonica | reverse complement strand
TTACGATATTATAATATAATAAAAACACATTTAAACAACATTAAAAAATATTGAATATATATAACGTTGAGGCCAAAACTAAAAAACATCAATACAGTATTCCACAAAAAAAAAAAAAAAAACAAAGAAAAAAACAAAAACATTAAATTCAGTCGAATGTAAGTACAATATTGCTGTATAATAATATTCATAAAAACAACAATTGTAATTAATGGTATTGTTGTTGCTATTGTATTTATTATTATTATTATTATTATTATTATTATTATTATTATTATTATTATTATTATTATTAATTGTTTATTATTAATTGAGTGGTTGGTTTTATTTATTAATGTAAATTCTCACCTTTTTAATGCGTTACATATAAATTCATAATCTTGGCTAACATTGTACATCAATTTGTTAAAATCAAGTTGAACTCTTTGTATTTTCTCGAAAAGGTGCCGAGGTATAGGTGACGGCGCAAGCGAAAACGAGATATGAGTAACAGCACTGCTAACAGCACCGGCTCCAAGTGGCTTAATAAGACCATGGGTAAGCGCAAAATCTTTTGCTTTTTGGATGACTTCATCAAGGCGATCATTTTCGAAGACTGCTGAACTCGTCATCTTTGTATTTGTAGCCTGTCAGATAAAACTAACAAATATAACCATTAGAATAAAAACTGGTCTAATTGTAAATACTGCAGTCCTAATATTGAAAACGATTACAGGTCCGTAGTTAGTAATCTTATCAAAAAAAGAAAAGTGGATAAAAGCTACTTAAAATTATAATTACGCTACATTAAAGTGATCAAAACTAAAGAAATTATGTTTTGATTTTTGAGTGTATGTGCAATAATGAATACTGCAATGTCTTGTAACTGACACTTCGATAATTAATGCAAAAAGAAATCAATTTCCGTATTAAGGGATTGTAAGATAGGTAGGGACATTTTTTTTTTATCAATCAATAACACATTTATTATGATTATTCTACTAGCAAACTTCAGAAAATACCATACTGTATATGCATGATATTCTTGATCGAATGTGAAAAGGTGATTGAGAAGAAATTTTAACGTATTTTTGATGATGACACGCACCAACTAATTAGGTAAGATTAAACATTTCATTAAAACCCCTAAAAAACCCCCATCATATAATAGATTCGTTGTCACTTGTGCAATTAGAACTTTACTTCCATGCTTTGACTCAATGAATCTACTAAGTTTACATATAGACGCGTGTGTAGGACACATTATATATATATATATATATATTATGTATATATATAAGTATATATATATAAGT
>NW_022687401.1:0-1233 GCF_011630105.1 Anneissia japonica | reverse complement strand
GCCGATTGAGACAACACTGTCGTAGGGGGACCGGGGGCATGCCCCCGCGAAATTTTTGTGTTCTAGACGCCCGAACATAACATTTGAGGCATTCTTGGCTATCATTTTTTCCTTTTTCTCTCTTTTTTTTCTTTTTCTTTTTTTTTTTTACCTCCCAAAAGGGGGGGCCGGGGCCGGGCCGGCCCCCCCCCTAAATCCGCCCCTGACACGTATTACTAGCCATTTTTGTCATCCTTCATGCACATTATGCTTAAGTGCAATTTTTTACTTAACTTAAGTGAAATACAATAATCCTCAGGTTGAATTTATTATCCTTAATATTATTAATCCTAAATAAGAACAATATTTTGTTAAATGAAATTAGCTTGCCATACGGATAAGACCTAGGATTTTTTGCTAAAAAAATTTAAAAACATTAACAATTGGTTTTATTGTTAATGAAGAATATACTATATATTGTATATAATGTTGAAATGCAATGATGAATTTATGATTGAATTTGCCTTTTTCCTTGTAGAAGGAGGATGGTATTGATGATGAAGATTCGACGACAAACGGTGGCTTTTTTAAAAGTGAGTTACAAGTTTTGTTAGTTATTCATTTAATTTGTTCCTTCAACGTAATAAACATCTTGGCCGACAAATGTAAAATTATATTGCTACCAAAGCCGATTTACCAACCTATATTCTCAATCACAGAAACCTATGTCTTGGTATATTTTAGGTGCTTCTCGATAGTTACATATATATATTAGTATATCTACAATTATATTGTTGATATACTAATATATCTATGCATTGGATGTCATCTTTATTTCAATGGTAAAAAAATAATTATATCTCCCTTAGACCTATTATATTAATGGTAGAAATCAAAGTTACCGTTCATGGTCAATGTTACTAGTTTGTCGTAGTTTTCGCTGACTTTGAAATATAATTTCAAGTGTTATTTCATAAAATAGTATAATACATACTCCAAGTATCGAAATGCACGCCATCTTGTCGGGATTCAATATTTCGACATTAATTATATCATCATCAGGTATGAAAAATTATTTATATTTGCTAGCTTATATGCGATGCACAAGTACCAAAAGTGTTCGACGAATCAAAACATTACCCCTAGTAGATGACATATCTATATCAATAAACTAAAGATCAAAGCACCCTTACCCTACTGATCAAAGTTACCTAGAAAAAAAAAAATATATATATATAAGTATATATATATATA
>NW_022687400.1:0-812 GCF_011630105.1 Anneissia japonica | reverse complement strand
CCACCCCCCGCCCCCAGTCGGGGAAAATTTTTGTTGCTAAAAGATACGGTAATAAAAATGTTGTGTTAATTATGGAATTCTTTATTTAAAAAGAATAATTTCGGCGCTCGGGATTTAATTTTTCCCCGACAACCTTGCTGGAAATTCTCCGACAGGGGGGTCCAAGTGAGGGTCCAGAGGTCCTTTGCCCCCTGGGCCCCACACTAGAGCCACCCCTGGCCATAACACAGGGAGAAAGTTTCATCTTGAGCACTAATAGAAAAGAGTGTAAAAAATTAAGCCTTTTAAACTGGATGTTTCGTAACAAGACGATCTTTCACAGGGACCCGGATGCTTTACTGAGTCTAGATATGAGGGTTAGAGAATGGATTGGAGCTGCATTTAGCCGTGAAAGGAAATCTTGTTCCTTCAAAGACTGTAAGTCCTGGACCCTGGGAATATTGGAAAGCGTGCACGCGGCTAAATCTACGCTGTTGCCTGCAATAAAGGAGGGCTCAGTCCGATGGGCCCGTCCCTCCCCCTACTGAAAAGGCCTACATTCAGTTTTAAGTTTACCGGTATTAGACAGTGCCATTCTATGCCATAGCCATAAAATGTTTTACATCAGCTCCAAAAACATGGGGTTGGGTTTGGTGTGGATCTTCTGTCTGTAAAATTCTTCTCTGGATCTGCCACTGCGCTGCCAAATTACTAAAACGTAAAGTTTTAAAGCAAGTTAAGCCCATACCTTTTGCGTCGTAGGATGCATAACACAACAAAAACTACAAGAGTCAGCAGTAGGATCATAACAACTATGATTATTGCAGTGTTGG
>NW_022687399.1:0-1268 GCF_011630105.1 Anneissia japonica | reverse complement strand
CTATCTTATTTAATTTAGTACAACAGTAACTCCCGCCTGTCTCGAACCTCGCATGCGCTTTTAGCAAAGATCGTATAGCGCCGCTATGCGGCGCAAGATAGATAACTGGGATCGAAAAAGTGAAATCACCATGGGCGCCATGCGAGCAAGCAAATTGAACCAGCGAGTACCCGGAAGTGCATGTAAATAGGCGGCTATCGTTATGTAGGACAGTCATTGTTCTGCAATTGATTGCTGAAATCGGCAAAATATTGGCCCGGTTTATCATTCTTTAGATTTCCAAAGGATGCAAAGAGGTAAGAAAGTCAGCTTATCGTTGAAAATAATAAATAATGGAAGAATATCTGTGAAAAATAAATTATTGTAGCCTAGGCCTAGCCCTAGCCTAGTACTGCGGCTAGCTAGCCTAGTCTACGCTAGACTAGCTAGCTGGACTCTGGAGAGAGAGAGAGAGAGATAGGCTTAGTCCTAACAATGACTCCGAAGGGCCTAAAAGCAATACAGTCCTTAGCTACCTACTCTGTAGCCAGCAAGAAGTCTAGCCTGTGTAGGGGATAGGCGAGCCTAGGCTAGGTATATATAGTATAATAGTGTACTTATACACATCTAGATGTGTATAAGAGACAGGGCTACACCTACCCAATTATTGTTATTGGCCTGGTCTAGTAGTGGTAGTAGGCTTATGGCATAAGCCTACTACCACTACTAGACCAGGCCAATTTTATTTTAGAATTGACTTAAAAAGTTGACATCGTTATAATTAACAATATATATAGACCTATATTTATGTTTTCATTCAATTATAAACCTATATTAACTAAAAATTTTTTTATTATTAATTATCCCACAAGTGTTCAGTACACCACCCTTAACTTACAGTTTTATTATTAAAAGTAGTATGGATCTAGGCCAGAAAGATTTGTTGAAACTAGTTTGCAGTTTGCCGAATGCCAGTTTGCCTACTCAGAAACCATGAATCCCATTTTGCCGAAACACAGTTTGCCGATTTGACAATACAATATATCCTCTTGCCAATTCAGCTGAGCATATTTTTGATATTCATTATAAAATTTAAAAAATTTTTATATTAATTTTATTTTTATAGAAGTCAAGAATGGGTTCAAAGTATAAGACGAGATGACCCAAGGAAGAAATCTTATGAATACTTGTGATTGTTGAGTGTGTTCGAATTACTTTAAAAGTAATCAATTCAACAACTGACAAAAGTCTTATGCATGATGCTATTCCAACTGTGTTTTGTATTGCAA
>NW_022687398.1:0-1971 GCF_011630105.1 Anneissia japonica | reverse complement strand
TTGGGTCTTCGTCTTAAAAATTTAGTTAGGGCTTGGGTCTTCGTCTGAAAAATTTAGTTAGGGCTTGGGTCTTCGTCTAAAAAATTTACTTAGGGCTTGGGTCTTCGTCTGAAAAATTTAGGGCTTGGGTCTTCGTCTGGAAAATTTAGTTAGGGCTTGGGTCTTCGTCTGAAAAATTTACTTAGGGCTTGTGTCTTTGTCTGAAAAATTTAGTTAGGGCTTGGGTGTTCGTCTGAAAAATTTACTTAGGGCTTGGGTCTTCGTCTGACAAATTTACTTGGGGGCTTGGGTGTTCGTCTGAAAAATTTACTTAGGGCTTGGGTCTTCGTCTTAAAAATTTACTTAGGGCTTGGGTCTTCGTCAGAAAAATTTACTTAGGGCTTGGGTCTTCGTCTTAAAAATTTAGTTAGGGCTTGGGTCTTCGTTTCAAAAATTTACTTAAGGCTTGGGTCTTCGTCTGAAAAATTTACTTAGGACTACGGTCTTCGTCTGAAAAATTTACTTAGGGCTTGGGTCTTCGTCTGAAAAACTTAGTTAGGGCTTGGGTCTTCGTCTGAAAAATTTACTTAGGGCTTGGGTCTTCGTCTGAAAAATTTACTTAGGTCTTGGGTCTTCGTCTTAAAAATTTACTTAGGGCTTGGGTGTTCGTCTGAAAAATTTAGTTAGGGCTTGGGTCTTCGTCTGAAAAAATTACTTAGGGCTTGGGTGTTCGTCTGAAATAGTTAGTTAGGGCTTGGGTCTTCATCTGAAATAGTTAGGGCTTGGGTGTTCGTCTGAAAAATTTAGTTAGGACTTGGGTGTTCGTCTGAAAAATTTTGTTAGGGCTTGGGTCTTCGCCTGAAAAATTTACTTAGGGCTTGGGTCTTCGTCTGAAAAATTTAATTAGGACTTGGGTCTTCGTCTGAAAAATTTACTTAGGGCTTGGGTCTTCGTCTGAAAAATTTACTTAGGACTTGGGTCTTCGTCTTAAAAATTTAGTTAGGGCTTGGGTCTTCGTCTTAAAAATTTAGTTAGGGCTTGGGTCTTCGTCTGAAAAATTTAGTTAGGGCTACGGTCTTCGTCTGAAAAATTTACTTAGGGCTTGGGTCTTCGTCTGAAAAATTTAGGGCTTGGGTCTTCGTCTGGAAAATTTAGTTAGGGCTTGGGTCTTCGTCTGAAAAAATTACTTAGGGCTTGTGTCTTTGTCTGAAAAATTTAGTTAGGGCTTGGGTGTTCGTCTGAAAAATTTACTTAGGTCTTGGGTCTTCGTCTGACAAATTTACTTGGGGGCTTGGGTGTTCGTCTGAAAAATTTACTTAGGGCTTGGGTCTTCGTCTGAAAAATTTACTTAGGGCTTGGGTCTTTGTCTGAAAAATTTAGTTAGGGCTTGGGTGTTCGTCTGAAAAATTTACTTAGGGCTTGGGTGTTCGTCTGATAAATTTACTTAGGGCTTGGGTGTTCGTCTGAAAAATTTACTTAGGGCTTGGGTCTTCGTCTGAAAAATTTAGTTATGGCTTGGGTGTTCGTCTGAAAAATTTAGTTAGGGCTACGGTCTTCTTCTGAAGAATTTAGTTAGGGCTTGGGTCTTCGTCTGAAAAATTTAGTTAGGGCTTGGGTCTTCGTCTGAAAAATTTAGTTAGGGCTTGGGTCTTCGTCTGAAAAATTTACTTAGGGCTTGGGTCTTTGTCTGAAAAATTTAGTTAGGGCTTGGGTGTTCGTCTGAAAAATTTACTTAGGGCTTGGGTGTTCGTCTGACAAATTTACTTAGGGCTTGGGTGTTCGTCTGAAAATTTACTTAGGGCTTGGGTCTTCGTCTTAAAAATTTAGTTAGGGCTTGGGTCTTCGTCTGAAAAATTTACTTAGGGCTTGGGTCTTCGTCTGAAAAATTTAGTTAGGGCTTGGGTCTTCATCTTAAAAATTTAGTTAGGGCTTGGGTCTTCGTCTGAAAAATTTACTTAGGGCTTGGGTCTTCGTCTGAAAAATTTACTTAGG
>NW_022687397.1:0-745 GCF_011630105.1 Anneissia japonica | reverse complement strand
ACATACCAGTATGTACTAGATCTAAGACATAGACTAGAAGAGACATGTGAAGCAGCTCATGCTGTATTAAAGAAATCAGCAGCTAGGTACAAAAAGTTTTACGACCGGAAGACAAGGGTAAGAGAGTTTGAAATAGGGGATAGGGTACTCCTATTACTCCCAACGGACAGTAACAAATTGCTCCTAAAATGGAAAGGACCTTACCCTGTAGTCGCTAAGGTTAACGATGTTGATTATAAAATTAAGATAAAGGGAAATGATAAAACGTTCCACATCAATTTACTGAAGAAATACTATGAAAGAGAGAAAATGTTTCCAGAGTCAACACCAGTATGTTCAGCGGTAATTGAACCTGATGAGAGTGAGTACGATGTACGGAATTTTGAAGTCGAAATGTCGAATTCTTCGTTGTTACAGCCATTTCCGTTAGGAAGAAAGGAATTCGTCAAAGATGTGAATATTGGTGAAAACTTGACAGAGAGACAGAAAGATGATGTCAAACACCTACTTGGTGAGTTTGAAAGTATTCTAACTGACGTACCTGGACGCACAAATCTAGGTGAGCATAATATTGAGTTGACAGTTAAAGAGTTACCCAAAGGTAAGCCCTACCCAATTCCCTATGCTCTAAGAGACTCAGTCAGAAAAGAAGTTACATCTATGTTAGAGATGGACGTAAATGAAGAATCAAATAGTCCGTTTGCATCTCCAATTGTTTTGGCTAAAAAGCCAGACGGATCAAACA
>NW_022687396.1:0-1148 GCF_011630105.1 Anneissia japonica | reverse complement strand
AGATTTCTCGGTCCATCGACAAGACACCCGTCGGATCGGTCGAATCGGTCTCGTTTCGTCGACGATCGGTGGATACAGGCCGTGCTATCCGAAGCTCAGCGACAAACACCTGAAGGTGTACGTGGTTTCGAACGAACAGAGACCCGAAATTCCTGTGCTCGAGGCAAAGGCCGAAGGTCGGGAACCGATGTCCCTTCGCGAACTCCGAACTACGGTGCTCGACCGGGTGCTGGCCAAGGACTGCATCACCGTCTCCCAGATGGTCGATATGGCGGACAACCGACCGATCGGAGCCGGTTTGGCGGCCACCCTGTTCGAGCTGAAATCGGATCCCGCAAAATACACGCTGTACTCGCTGAGATCCATGCTCAAGATGAACGCGGCCGGTCTGAAAGGCAGGTTGTCTGACGCAGGGCACGATCCGAACTCGTTCGACCGGTTCTCCTCCAAATCCTCCTTTTACGCCGTAGAATCGGTGGCGATCGCCTCCACGCTGGTGGCCAGGAAGCACTGGCGGCTGCTAAACGACGGTCTGGTCAAACAAGGCAGATCGTTCGAGTTGGATCGACCGATGAAGCAAATCGCGGTTCTCATTCTCGCCAGGATGGCCGCGGTCAACAAATTCCACTTCTTCGCGAACCCGCCCAGATCGGTGATCGCGATTCCCGGCAACCTCGTGGTGACGGCGGACTCCGTTCTCGAGTACGAAGGCAAAGGAAACATGCGATTCGACGTCCTGACCAAGACGGTTCTGAAACGCGTCGGCATGAGAGAGGCCGGCGCAGGCCTGCTGAGATATTTTCGCGAGTTCGACTGGACGCAGAGATGCGCCCGTCTGGTAGCGGTCGGCGATGAAGTGCTCGAGAAGGAGATCAGCTCGGACGACCAGCCGCCCGAGCGCAGGACTGCGGTCGATTCCGGTCAGGAAGATTCGAAGTTGATGGTCATGTTTCGTCTGCGCTGCAAGATTCGGAGGTGCAGGCAACGTTTCAAGAACGATTACCATCGCACCAAACACATGGAAGTCGACCACTCCCTTACTATGGAGGACGTGAAGATCTCGACGGACATGGACTCGGAAGGGAGGAGCAAGCAGTACGAGATCGTCGACGAGCACGCGTGGCTCGCGATGTATCCCTTCCTGGAAG
>NW_022687395.1:0-1136 GCF_011630105.1 Anneissia japonica | reverse complement strand
TGATGTTCTTCCATTCTGGTATAAGATCTCCCCTCTCTGAACATTTGATTCATCACACAAATTCTTCCCAGAAGATTGCACTGATACTCCTGGACTCACATTAGTTTCAGTCTCTGCTTCTCTCTCACCGGCATGGTCAGTGCTGTTTTGTTGTTCTCCATCATTTGACACTTCTTCAGGTTGGTCAACATCTATTTCATGATTCTCCATTTGTGTTGGTTCTTCCTCCAATTCATTTAACAGTCCATTTTCTCCGCCCAAAGAATTTGGTTCACTAGTCATCATTGGCGTGAACTCCGGAGAAGGTATAAATTCGTCTGCATCAGGATTTAGTTCAATAGAAGGAGGTGCAAGATGTTCCATGATCTGTGGAGCTCTTAGAACTTTCCTTTCTCTCATTGCTAAGTATTCCAAGCATATTCAACAACGTACGATTGAACCTCTCTGGCTGTGGATCTCCTTGAGGGTGATATGGGCTAGTACGTGTCTTCCGAATTCCTAATAAGTTAGTCAATTCTCGAATAACTTTTGCCTCAAAATCTCGGCCTTGGTCACTATGAAGTCGCATTGGTGGTCCATAATGACAAAAGTATTTTTCCCATAACACTTTAGCAACTGTATCGGCTTTTTGATTTCGAGTAGGAAACGCTTGGGCATACCTAGTAAAATGATCGGTAATGACCAAAATAGAATTCATACCTTTACGGTCCGCTTCTACAGACAGAAAGTCCATACACACCAATTCCATTGATTGACTTGTTTTGATGGACACAAGTGGTGCTGCAACCGCTGGCAGAGTTTTCCGAGCCACACACCTAGGACAGTTATGTATCCATTTAGTTATTTGACCAGCCATTCCTGGCCAGAAAAATCTCTTGCGTACAAAGGCTATAGTTCGTTCAATGCCTAAATGACCTTGGTCGTTGTGTAAAGCCCGAATTACTTCTTCTCTGTAATACTTTGGTAAAACTAATGACTGTTTTTATCTCCAGTCAAAGGATCTGTAACCATTCTATACAAAATACCATCAACAATTTTCAGCTTTTTAGTCTGCTTTAGTAAGAGTTGTACTTCAGATGTTTCATTATGCAATGTTGTAACTCTTTCTCCCGTGGTTATTAGGTATTTTACCCTCA
>NW_022687394.1:0-613 GCF_011630105.1 Anneissia japonica | reverse complement strand
CTTTGTCCTGGATCTTTGCTTTCACATTCTCGATGGTGTCTGATGGTTCAACCTCAAGTGTGATGGTCTTGCCAGTCAGGGTTTTTACAAATATCTGCATACCACCACGGAGACGAAGTACCAAGTGAAGGGTAGACTCCTTCTGGATGTTGTAGTCAGACAGTGTTCGGCCATCTTCAAGTTGCTTTCCAGCGAAGATGAGACGTTGCTGATCTGGTGGAATTCCTTCTTTGTCCTGGATCTTTGCTTTAACATTCTCAATGGTGTCTGATGGTTCAACCTCAAGTGTGATGGTCTTGCCAGTCAGGGTTTTTACGAATATCTGCATACCACCACGGAGACGAAGTACCAAGTGAAGGGTAGACTCCTTCTGGATGTTGTAGTCAGACAGTGTTCGGCCATCTTCAAGTTGTTTTCCAGCGAAGATGAGACGTTGCTGATCTGGTGGAATTCCCTCTTTGTCCTGGATTTTTGCTTTCACATTCTCAATGGTGTCTGATGGTTCAACCTCAAGTGTGATGGTCTTGCCAGTCAGGGTTTTTACGAAGATCTGCATACCACCACGGAGACGAAGTACCAAGTGAAGGGTAGACTCCTTCTGAATGTTGTAGTC
>NW_022687393.1:0-2500 GCF_011630105.1 Anneissia japonica | reverse complement strand
TTTTTTAATTTTTTTTTTTTTTTTTTTTTTTTTTTGCATACGTCCATTTCTGATGGCCATCATTTTCAATTTCGAAGGAAATTATTAATTTGGGTGAATCTGTCCATTTTCTGTCACCAATGGACATCAGTATCTGCATCTGCTATTATTATCACGTCACCATCCTGATTAAATAATTGCCTTACATACCAAAAGCAATGCAATTAACCTATTTTATCATCAGATTAACTACTACTGTACAGAGACAAGTGAAAACCCACCCTTAGGTGAAACTCTGAAAATTTGTTCTCAATTTTACTTTATTATGAATCTACTAAGTTAACATATAAAATCTACCAAATATTTCTGAATGTACAATTTACAATATTATAATCCACTAATTCATTTATATATTTATTTACTTATTTATTTAATTCATCAATTCATCCAAACATTCATCCATCTTTGAAATCATTCGATTTATTAACATTTATTTAAATTAAAATATGAGACATACCATCCCAAACCAGTGTACTCGTAAACTGAGTAACTAGCATTCGATTGTGACAGCATTGGCAAGTTTATTGTATTATGATTCATTATGTTATCATTGGTGAAATGAATGTTTGAAGAAGAACAGTATACTCAATAATACTTAATTAATCAATGCCAGTCAATGACTCATCATTTTACTTTTTCCATGGGTGCTAGTTTTGGGATAACATGCATCATACTGTATATAAAATATCATTAAAATTGGGAAATACTATAGCAATCTTTATAAAATGCCTTCCGAATCACTGTCATATTGTTTTACGTCAGCCAGTTGTGTATCCATTGCTGTACATTTCTGTCAACGGTCAAAATATCTTTTCCTCTGAGCCTCTTTTAAAATTGTATTACTTCAAAGTTATAATTTTTATCAGATTTTTTTTATAGGAAATTAAAGTATGTGAATCATCAGCATTGTATTCTAATTTGAAACTATTTTTGTGCCAATAAGTTTGAAATTTGCCAGTTGCTTTGTTAAAACCATACAGTACTTACTAAATGTAAACAATTACTATGACATTTATGAGCATTTAGGTTAATTAGATGATGATGATGATGATAAAGATGAGTAGGCGAAGCGGGGGGAGAAAGAGGAGAAATATTAGAAAAACATGATTATTATTGTTTGAAGGTTTTTGCTTTGGGAAGTAATAATGCAGTATATTAAACGCTGGTGGTGTACCACATAGAAAATTCTGAAAAGAATTGTTGTTTTTTTTGATGTCACGATAATTAGATTGAGTTGCTTCAGTCATCAGGAGAATAATATCTGCAGTGAGTCCAAACAGGGAAATACTTATATGATTGGAAAGTAAGACTTGCTGCTGATTGGTGGAAAACTAAAAACTATTATTATTATTTTCTTGTATTTTTTTCAAGTACTATGTTACTTGACCATAGTATATACTTTCAGTATATGAATAAATAATTAAATAAATAAATATTGTGTACACATCCAACTATTGATATTGATTTTTTTGGTCAATTTAATTGTATTTACAGTGTAGCATTGACATGAAAACTGTTGTTATTTGTACACATCAATTTGAGATTGAAGTTTTCAAGGCACTCTACATATGGTCATTGGATACAGAGTCAATTATAATGTTTAACCTCCCCTACTCCTTTAACGTGTAATATTCTAATAATGTACATTTTCTGACACTACCAATTTATTCCAAATAATCCCTCCTACAATCTACTAATTTATAATATTCCTAGTAAAGAATACAAGATAGTCATGTGATCAGGTTCGGATTTGAACTTACAACCTCTCATTTGAAAGACCAAAGCCAAGTTTAACTGTGCCACACAGGTTCCCTTGTCAATGTAATTTTAGCTTAACTTGAAGTGAAATTATATCCCAAATACATACTGTGGTAACATGTAGTCAATCAACATATGGTGTCATCATTAATACAAGAATTTAGACTTAAAATTTGGCTTTGCTTCATGAACATTTATATTAAATTTATTATGATGAATTGAAACATTACACAGTAGCAGATAATATAACATTGGCAAACAGGATTTTTCTTGGTGTTAGTAATAATTAGTCATGCTATTTTACCAATGTCATTGACATTTGTTTTCCAGCATTTACTCAATTTACAAAAGGGTTCACGATCATTGTTCATGAGGTTCATGTTTGTGGGTTACAGAGGCGAAAATACTTACTGCGTACAAGGAAGGGGTCCCGGGGTCTTGTAAAACTTGAGAGAGTTACAGTAGTTGCTGGTATATTTTTTCTAAAGACTGTCCCACCAATTGTCATATTGCTACATCACTGATAGACTGAAAAAAAAGCAAAAGTTCTATTTGATTAGAATTTATTCATCCTCATAAATATTAGAACAAAATTATAGACTAAAAATCAAGATCCGAAAGGTCCACTGATTAATCTCAGATAAGAAAGTATAATACATACTCCAAGTATTGAAATACACGCCATCGTGTTGGGATTCAATAT
>NW_022687392.1:20536-30795 GCF_011630105.1 Anneissia japonica | reverse complement strand
AAAAAAAAAAAAAAAAAAAAAAATTCGAACCCTGGACCTTTTGCCGACAGCTTTATACAATTGGGGCACAATACACAATAATGTACTTTTTGGAGTCTGCATAATCTTTTATTATGTAAATATAATCAGTGGACCACTTGGTTTCTAGTTCTGTACAAGGCGTGTACGGATTTCAGTATTGAAATTAACAAAGAATAGTGCTTTAAACTCTTGCGCATGCGTGGTTGGACAGCATTGCATTTGACATTATCGATTTGTTTCCTGGTCAGGTTACTTCACTACACTACGCCAAGACTACGTTCATAATCAAACCAACCAGCTACATCCTCGTCTGCGATTACCAACACCAAGTGTATTCAATCGCTGTTCAGCCGTAGCTACTGCTCGGTCCTCATCACCACTTTTCTCATGTAAGTATACATGCTATTATCCTTTTCACCTCGATCTCTAATAGGCCTATTCTCGGGCTACATAGGGGTATTCTGCTAGCCATAACGCCATTAATTTAAGGCTTTGCACCATTAAAGGCACTATATTTTTAGAGGAACAAGTATTACTCCGCCATTTCTGAAAATACCTGTAAAATCATGAACTTGTCTGAGCTTATCCCTTAAATCAAAGATCGTATAGCGCCGCTATCGCGTAGCGGCGCTACTATACGATCTTTGCTTAAATTTACATGATGAAACCTGCCACATTAAAAACAAGTCACAGTCTAGGCCATTATTCATTTGCAAACGAACCTAAAAAAAAAATCAGCCAAGCGTCCACTAAGTGGGTAAATACGCACACGTATACTGATCATATCACTATTATAGCAACCGATACTGCTACAACAGTTGGTTATAAAAAACTAAAATTAAAAGACGGCGATTGACTTATAAAGCAATTAGTAGAGCATGCATCGTACACTAAAATGGAAAATTATTATATTTAGGTTTGATTTAATGCATTCAAAAATGTTTTCAAACATTAAATTGAACCTTCGTATAATAATTTTCCTATAGTGTACTATGCGGAGCTCTACTAATTGCTTATTGTTGTGCTATACACCGGTTATGCACAGGTGCTGGGGCGGATGGGGTACATGCCATGCCCGTACGCAGGATTTATTTTGGGTGGGTACGAATTTATAGAGTAGATCAAAATGGCTCGGGGGAGGGTGACACCGCCTAGGGGGGAAAATCTTGCCGGGGATCGAGGTGCGGATCTCAGACATTTTTGATGATTTGAGGTCTAATTTAATAGATTTCTGAAGATTTTCATATTAAACGTTTTTCAGTGGCGGATTCAGGAATTTTAAAAGGGGATGGGAATTCACAGATGGAGGACCACCTCAGCCCCACATGGTTGGGGCTAAGGGAAGACAAATTATGATTATGGCACCTCCAAATGGCCGGAATTTGCACTCTTATACATTTTGAATATCATTTTCTTTTGAGTCCCCATTTCTTTTTATTTTGAAAAATTTAGAGGGGACAGGACGCATGGGACTACTTGAATCCGCCACTGTCAGTGATGGATTTAGGAATTCGAAATAGGTAGGATGCAGGAAGGACTTTCACAGATTGATGGCCGGAGATGGTACTCCCCGAGTCTTAAATTTGAATATGAATTTCTTCCTTTTTTTTTTTTTAAATTATGTTGACAAATTTAGTTGGGAGGGTGGGGGTTTACAATGCACCACTAGGTCGTCGGTTAAAAAAAAAAATTATTATTATAATTTGCGTATCCAAAATAACGTCATTTTGACTTATCCCTAATATTGTCGTCGTCTAAAAGCACATTTCAGAACATAGCAATCCTTACAAACTCTCCCCGTGAACCCTACAATGAAGTTTTTATTCTGAGCCACCATCAGCCGAGGCTTCGTCAGCCCTTTGGCTCGGACACCTTGTCGGCAAATTTCTGAAATTTTTAAAATACCGGACCCAAACATTTCTGCAATTTTGAATCGCGGTGGCTGTATAATCGTAGAGGACGACAATTTAGTATTTGTTTAAATTTGAAATCTTTGTTAGTGGTTTACTGGTGGTTAGAAGTTAGAGAAAGCAATGTGTATTGAGCCAGGCCACGGCATATATTACTCCGCCATTTCTGAAAATACCAGGCCACGGCATATATTACTCCGCCAACGCTGATGTGTAAAGTATTTCATGGTGAGGCCTAACCTCGTGCACGGCGGTCGTTGTGGTACTGTTAATTATTATGCTCAATTAAGTAGGCCTAGCCTTAG
Organism: Anneissia japonica; assembly: GCF_011630105.1. NCBI lineage: Eukaryota > Metazoa > Echinodermata > Crinoidea > Comatulida > Comatulidae > Anneissia > Anneissia japonica. The sequence continues at coordinate 28,559 of NW_022687392.1, read as the reverse complement.
GCTAGATATCAGTAGTAAATGAAATAGGGCCTAGGACTTGTATAACAGTATAGGCCTAGCCTAGTCTGTTTTGTATTATGTAAGCCTATTTATTTACTAGTTAGAGGCCTAGCCTAGTCTGTTTTGTATTATGTAAGCCTATTTATTTACTAGTTAGAGACCTGTCGTTGGCTAGGCCTAGGGCCTAGTCTAACCGTAGGAAGGACCAGAGTAGGCCTAGGCTAAGTACCAGGGCGTAGGGCGATGGAAGCAAAAATAGTACAGCAAGTCAGCCTAATAGTTAGACCTTATTCTTCCTTGGTTAGACGAAAGAAAAACGCATTTTTCGGGATATATTCAATCTATTCGTCTGTCTTTCATTGGAGGAACTACAGTACATGTTTATACCAGAAGTTGCAGTAAAGATTATTTGCCCAGCCTAGTAGTGTAATTATTCCATTCATTTTATGTAAAAAAGCAAAATGTTTGTAAAGTTTAGCGTGGCGTCATTGAGTGGTAAACAGAAAATTCATAGGCCTATTCAAGGTCATTTATACTGGCAGAGGTGGTGTTCCTGCACTTTTCACTTTCTTGTCTAGTTCGCACACACATCCGAAGTAAGAGACAAAAGTGACTTTAAAATTGAATAAAAATAGAAAAATTATTTTTTTTTTTTACTGTATGTCAATTCCTATGTGTAACTATGTGTTCGTAGTATAAAAACATGTTTAATTGCCTTTTTATACCGACAATATAATGTAGGATTATGCTGTGTCAACAAAAAATGATTTTTCAAGGTGGTGTGTGAAACTTGTTACAGTATTCCTGCGTATTTTTTAACCAGAAATAAAATAGAAATGGCGAGACTTTTTATACCTTGTTTCGCCAACTTATTTTTTTTAATATCATCAGAAAAGGGGTGGGGGCAGGAAAAAAAATATTTGTTTTGTTCACATCTAAATAACATTTTTTTTTTTATTTAGCAAATAGTTTTGCTAAAAACATCCAGACAGAGGAGAAAATAATTTACCATAAATGCTTGAATAAGCGCCGCTCTCGAATAAGCGCCGCACCAAACATTGTTTTTTTCATTAAGCGCCGCTCTCTAATAAATGCCGCGGTGCTTATTCGAGAGTATATATTATTGCCGTGTAATGAAACAGTGTTTTAAATTCAATGTATACAGTGTTAAAATGAATAAATAACGCAATGAAGACAATAGCATTTCTTAAATGTTTGTTTACGATGATAGGACCTATGATAGGCCTACTTAACTACGGGAAAACGTGAAATAGGTATCATAGAAATGGGCAAGGAAAGCTCCACTCCAATATTTGTTTATAAGCGCCGCTCTCGAATAAGCGCCGCACTGAAGCCGCCAAAAATGTTATAAGTGCCGCAGCACTTATTCGAGCGTTTACGGTAAATAACGTTTTATTGGTGAATGTAAACAATGTAGTACAGTAATTGGATAATTAAATGCTTTAAATTTATATAATTAGGAAGAAATATACATGTCTTATATTTGGAGATTTCAAGGCAGCAGCAAGAATAATAAAAATACAGTAAAGAAAAACATTTATTTTTTTTTAAATATGCAAATTTTTTGTATCAGCAGGTGTGCTAATTGGCAAAAAGTAATATTTTATTTTTATTTGAAATCATTGGCAGGGGGTTTTTATATAACAGTGACTCGCAGCCCTAATTTTCGTGGCAGCGGGTGTGCTAATTGGCTAAAAATAATATTTTTATTTGAAATCATTGGCAGGGGGTGGGTTAGTTAAACAAGATATGAGCAAGTATACTATCGTGTGGTGGTATACATATACTGCCTTCCAGTACACCAATGATCTGTTACAATGTAAATGAAAATATGCATTCACAAATAAAGTTACTATGTATTGTATACCAAATTTAGATGTACAACACAATAAATTCATAATGTAAGGCCTAATAACTTCTCTCTTGTAGTACTTACTAATTTTAAGATATAAGCATTTTATATGTTTAATCAGCCATTATTTTACTGTAAAATAAATCACAGTTTTCACGGGTGCATTGCAACACAGCATTAGGCTTCCTAGCATGGTCCCTTAAGACTACAGTGAACAAATATGTAATACTAAAAGCAGAAAATAGGAGCCAGCCTCGGGTGCATGTACAGAACTATTAACCCTGACTATCTCACTAGGTATGTCCTTTGGGGTGAGAATATGGGGAGAATCCCACTACCAACACTCATGATCTGAGCATTTTGGAAAAGATGTTTGCTATTTATGGTAGGCCTATTCTTTAAATTTTTATCTCTCACCCATACTTTTTGCCACTGCAAAATCTGCGAAGATCTCTGCGCCTGAGCTTGTATCACCCTAACCTAAAGCTGCCCTGGTTTTGTAATATCATTCTTTTCATATTTCAAACCATATTTAATTTAAAGTTTATACACAAATAACAGATATTTTTTATATTTAATGATTTTCAATTTGGAGGAAATTTAAATTCATTCATATCATTATTAAAAAAGTAAAAAGGAAAAAAAAAATTAAAAGTTGTAAAAATATTCTAATGTATTAACAATGTTTAAATTAGATGAAACAAGTACTAAATCACCCTTCCCCCCCCCCCCCAGTTAATTTCTTTCCTGCATTTTGTGTCTGCTGCTCTCTTGTTGCCTTTTCTTCTAATAATAATTCTTTGGTAGATAATGTTATGTCTAACATTTATTGTTTATATGAATGTATGCATAATCCAAGACATGAAATCAAACTAAATACGAGTCCATATCTGCAACATTATTATAAGCTTACTACTGAGACAGTAAATACCTCAAATTTGATATTTTAATGTTTTAGAACATGAATGGAGAAAAATTTGATAATGAAACAGAAGGTTATCCTCGTGAGCTTCTGAAGAACAAGTCTGATTTGACTGAACGCATTATCTGTGGTGTGTGTAATCTCATTCTGAGAGATGTAGTCCAACATGAATGTGGACATCGCTTTTGCAGTTCCTGTGCCAAAAAATTGCAAAGGTAAACTAATTAATTACTGTATTAATGTTCTTATTTTTCTCAAATATAGTGACTACTGTACTGTATGTTGTTGATATGTTCCTTCAAATATTAAAACCTCATACCGTAAATACTCGAATAAGCGTCACAGCATTTTAAAATTTTGGAGGCTTCAGTGCAGTGTTTATTCGAGAGCGACACTTAGCAAAAGAAAACAGGTTTGGTGTGGCACTTATTCGAGAGCAGCGGTTATTCGAGAGCAGTGCTTATTCAAGCATTTACGTTCTTACTGTTTATGTGTATATTGGATTTATCATTTCTTATTTAGCAGGTAATGATGGTAGTATGAACATTACAAATCATTCTTTTTATACAACAGTGACCCGCAGCCCCAATTTTGTCCAAGATGTCCTAGTGATAGCCAGGAAGCTCATATAAGAAATGTAAGTACTGTACATTGTTATGTTTTTTCAACCAAACATTGGTCATAGCCAAAGTATACTCTATTTACAGCATTTATTTTCAGGAAGGTCAAAATGTGAAAATACAGTTAAACTTGCCAAAGTCGACTATGCCATTTTGGATTCGAATTAGGCAAGTTCAACTGCCTTTGCCTTACCAGGTTGATCTTTGTTGGGTCATGATGCATGTCCTCCAGGTATCCTTATTACCCATAAGTTGAAAATATGCTCCATTACAGGTTTCTTTGATTATGTATCACCTTCCTCACAGATTTATCCTGATTTTGCTGGACGAAAAGAGATCCGATTGCTGAAAGTGAAATGTCTGAATTCAAGTTGTCCCTTTGAAGGAAACCTTAATGAATACATCATTGTAAGTTAAAGTTGTGTGTATTCATTTAAAATCTCTGATCCCAATTTGGAATCCACTTCCGGGAGATCTGTTTAAATGATCTTACTAAACACATCTAATCTTGCTTTTTGCTGTGCATTGTGATACTATCAGGACTGACATCCGGGTGATATTTAATAATACAGTCTTACGGAACACTCGCATGACATGCGGTAGACCTAGGACCCCTGAAATCTAATTACCTTTTGAATCAGAGATATATAATATACAAAGAACTGTATTCTTAAGAAATTTTTTTTTAATGAAACTAACAATTCAACATTATTCAAATACTATGAAACAATGGATATTGGCTCAGAAATACAATCTAAATTATCTCTTTGTGTTTATTACAAGAACCATCAAGACATATGCCCCCATTCTAAGGTACCATGCAGAGCCTGTGGCCGACAAATGAAACGTGTGGAATTGCAGAATCATTATTTGCGTGATTGTACAGAGCGTATAATAACGTGTCGCTGGTGCAATGCCGAGTTGGTTCACAAGACCATGAAGGTTTGTTATCAACTTATTCTAGTATTATTTTTTTAGAAATCTCTAAATCTGATTTGTCAAGTGGAACCTCCATTTTACGTATGGACCAAAGGGTGTACGTAAAACATGTGATTCATAAAATCCTAGGTTAGGTAAAAATGTATTGACCTTATAGTGAACCTCAACAAAAAAACAGTGTGCCGCGATGAGCCATGCTGATTTTTTTTCTGCCTTGGCTAAGCTAGCCTATTGGGGCCAAAGTTAAACATGTATGGACAGAAGATCCATAATGTGTAACTAACTGCACACTGTACGATGTCATAATAAAGTGTTCAAAATAAGTTGAAGTTTAAGTTTTGTTTACTTCATTACTTGGACTGTAAATACTCTAGGCCTACCTGCGTTAAATGATTACATCACCGTAACTCTGTTACAATGTTGAGGATAGCATACAAGGCACAGGCATGGATTATCGACTGACGGCTGGTACGGACTGCACGTACATATTACAAAACCATGTGGCATAAGAGCCTAGATAACTAGGTCGATGCCAAGTTGCGCCTTCTCGCTGCTGCAGTGCAGAGAAGACGTAAAATTGGTACGTAAAATGGAGGTTCCACTGTATTTGGTAAACTTCTATGGGTTAAAAAAAATCATTGCAATGCAAGGAATATACCACTATTGTCAATTTCTATTAAATAAATGATTTGATCATATCTACTTCTAAGATTAAAGCAACTAACAGAACAAATTTTTATTAGTAAAAGTACACGTAAAAATCTTGTCCTATTTTGTAGCAACACAATAGTGTATGCCCTAAGCTGGAGATTCTTTGTGAGATTTGCAAGAAGTCAAAATTACCAAGAGAAGAGGTTTGTTCATTCTCTATTGTTTCAATAGTACTGTACCAGTTGTCATTCTAAATTTCACTTATCTAAATTATTTGTTTATAATTATTACAAGCCTACTTTTATACAGTACTGTTCGAATGTTTATAACTTTCTGCTCGCATTTTACATGCAAGTGGTTTGCGAGTGACTCGCATTTCATAAGCTAATGAATAAGTAATTAGGAAGAGTCCAATGTTCAATCATACATTACGGCATTGAGTAAAATGTCTGTTGACTGCCAGTTTTTTAATCAGCGAGTCACTACGAGATAGTTATTCACGAGTATGTAGAAACTCACTGGTTAAACAACTGAGGAATAGTTTATAGTATATCAATCTCTGATTAATTAAAAACAATGGTTTTAAAAACTTGAACATCGTAAAATAGATCATAGATATAAATCGCATATCGTATTACTGTAGACCTCCGTGGGCCTAGCCTGGGTGCCCATTTTGTCTAGCAAGCATACCCCAAGGCTAGCTACATCGTTCTAGATAAAACTGGCATTAAAGAATCGTCTAATGCTTCAAATTATATATAGGCCATTAAATTATATTATACATTAAATATATACTATAAAATCATCAAATTTTACCTTATAATTAGTGGGATAGGAGTAACTCATCGCCTGATTTCTGTTTATTCACTTTAGTGTAGACTGCATTGCATACAAATACGCATTCTGCTTAGGGCATCTTCTAAATGAAGTTCTTTGATTTTAATGAAACACCATTGCGTTTATTTATAGTAATTGTTTTCTACTATTAAACAACATGCTTGAAATTTATAAAACGTCATTAAATTATATTATACATTAAATATATACTATAACAACGTCAGAATTTTACATTACTGTAAGATTGTTACGTCTTTTGAAATAATAATTAGGATTGTCAATGACCAAAACAAAAAACACCACTTTCTCACCACTTGCTAGGGAGTATGGCGTTTGTAGTGGTTATAAATAAAATATAGAATGATGTGGTCGTCATAGTGCAGAAAAACCCATTGCTTACTGATTAATTATCAGAGTTTATTCACTGGTCTTTTACAAACAAAACATCATATAAATACTGTACCATTAAGCCCTGTCTACAGAGCATCTGACATGACCCAGTTTTTTCGGCATACAAAAATTCCATTCTCCAACATCATACAGGATTGCATATATTACAATGTACTACACTAACAAATGTTTAACTATGAACAATTAATAATCAGTTCTCGATTTATGTGGTTCCATATTTTATAGCAACCAGCTCATGAATAAAACTGCTTATGTTAAGTAAACAACCACTCATGGAATATCAGGCCTCAAAATTGACACAAAGTTTACTTGCGATATGACCTCGAGTAATGGTTTTAGATGACTGAACAGTACTGTACTCTTGTAATCACCCTCTTGTGTATATGTGTGGACATTAAAAGTTAAATTGTGCATGCGTTAGGAAAAATTGTTCCTACATTTTGTTTTACATTGCGCCGAGGTTAAACAAAAATGGAAACATAAAGTTCTTAAATGTTCTGGTCAGTTAGTGGTTTGAACAATTGTAAAGTACTGTATTACTCAATTGTATGTCCTATTAAAAAATGAGTATGAATTAAGTGTAATAATAAAATGTCATAAACAATGAAAATAGGACTAAAAGACAATTAAACTCAATTCCATACACATGGTCAGTTCTTACTTTTGTGATGTTAACAAATAACCAACTAACCACATAGGCCTAGGTGGCCAGTCCAAATTGTGTTCTCTTTGACTGGACCACCCAGCCTACAAGGTGGTTCGCCTATCTGTACAGTAGGGTAGGGAAAGAACTGCTGACGTGTACTGGAATTGAGTCTAATTTACTTCTTTTTGTGCTAATTTCGTAGGCTATGTTTCATGTTTACTTGCCTTGTCCATTCCAATGACTCATTAGAAAGGACATAAGGCATGTAAACAATTCTTAAATACAAAAATAAATATTTTAATATTAAAACAAGTACATTTTCAATGTAAGTCATGTAACATCACTATTTTTGGAATATTGACGCCTGCTAATTCTCTTGTTTGTAGTTTATAATGATCTCATTACATTTTTTTTACATCCAAAGATGAAGTTACACCAAGATCCAGAAAATGGAGACTGCCCTCGGCGTAAAAGATGTTGCAAATTTCGAATGGTTGGCTGTGAGTTCACAGTAAGTATTTGATATTGGATATGCATGTGTTATTTATAATACAGTAATTAATAAGTGAAAGAAAAAATAAATAGATGCATTCCAACATGTACAGTACACTGTATCTTGGAAATGAGAAATCTAAAATTTTAGATTATATTGGCAACTTGATACATAATTTACAAGGTAGCATTAATATAACAACCAAACATGATAGTTCAATATTTAATTTAGGAAAAATCCCCTGGCAGCTGCACACGGTTGGCCGGGTGGGCATAGGTCCAATCAACAATAATTTGCCGAAAAATTTATGAATATATGAATATTGATTTTAACTAAAAAACAGACGATGGATCACCTGTTGGCTGTTGTTTATTTGTGTTAGGAAGGTATAGGATATTAAATTACAAAAAAAGTCACCAAATTAACCCCCCCAGAACATATAAAATGCAATGCAAGTATAGTTCCTGTCTGTGATTAGAGAATTTATTTAATTTTATTTATTTATTTATTACGCTTACATCACTACACAGAGATGACATATACAATAGGAAAACACAACGGACAGCAGTGAAAAGGAAGGGATGAACAGGTGACAAGCACCTCTGTCTACAATCCCCCCTTGAACAAATAA
>NW_022687392.1:7960-20335 GCF_011630105.1 Anneissia japonica | reverse complement strand
CTCATGCATAAAGAATAGGTTTTGACTGTAAATTGTTTTTAATTGCTGGTTGAATGTTGTAGTTACTTGAATATTATAGATACAATGGTGGCAGAAATATTTTATTCCTATGATGAAACAGAATTGTTTTGTACTACATTTTCATTGGTTGTGCATTTTTAACTTAATATGTAGTGCTGTAGCTTAATTAGTTGTTTTAATTGTTTTTTTTTTCTAGTAAGCAGTGGCTTGCTACACCAGTTGTACACAGATTCTTATCATTGATTGCTATTCAAAGATGCCCCCACAAGCACACCAGTCAATGAAAAGCAACATAAATCAAGTACTGTAAAATGAGCACACGATTTTCCTAAATTATTTATAGAAAATGTTTAATAATAACATAAAGAATATTAATAATATACTGTGTATTAATATTATGCATAATATAAAATCATTTTTTATTTATATTTTTTTAATTTTAACCATCCAACAGTGAAAGCCAATTTACATTACAGGATTTCTTAAATACATTATATAAAAACATTAAAAAATGATTGTTGTATTGTTATTGTTGTTACTGATATTACTGAATTATTGATTCTGATTTATTAAATTTTAGTTTTGGTTGATATTAACAATGTGTCTTGTCTTTTTTTTCTAGTGATTTTTTTTGTACTGTATGAATAACACGGAATGTAATGGAAATTACCTTTTCATTAAATAGTAAAGCCTACTGTAAAAATTAATGAATCTTATGATGTTTTATATGTATACAAATGTATAAAATATATCTGTATGCATTGTGTGTGAATAGTTAGTACTGTATACACATTATACATTGCTAATAAAGGTAGGGTTTTTTTCAGTTTTTAAGAGTTTTTTTATGGTTTAATAAAGTATATTGTTTCAAAATCATTGTAGAAAAATGGTTGGTCAACAGAATTTTTAATTGTGTTGTGGGCGGTTACATTGCTTTTAAAATTTACAGGTGATTTAAATTCTATAACATGGCACATTGAATTATAAAGGTGATTTTCATCCTGTAACAGGGTACATTAAGTTTTTACAGCACATACAGGAAGAGGTTCTATTCAGCAAGTAGTTTAAGTGTGCATACCAAAGTCAAGCAATACCTTGCTGCTCATGGTAATACAAATTGTTGTAATATTGTACTTAGCTTGAGTGTATTTATGTGGTCCAGTCATATTACGTTTACATTTATGGATTTCAGTTGGTTGTGGACCAGTACACCTCTGGGGTATGGCAGCATTTTTGGAAGAAAAAATTATAATAGAGTTATCTCTTCACGAAAAATAACTTTAAACTGCATCCTCCATATACTATATGTACATCTAATGTGTTCAGGAATGATAATAGTATTAAATATTCCATAGTGTCGAAGTGCAAGTTCCGGAAGCCAGGGCATTGGCCTGAAGTTGTGCTAGAATCTATTCTTTGTAGTAGAATACTGGGTATTATATAGTTTGACTCTATAGGTTAATATCTTATTGAAATGTCCTGAAGCACCTTTTGACTAACTGCCGAGAGCCCATGCATTGTGCCGTTAGTGGTTTCACACTTTGAGGGGTTTTTTTGCCTGCCACCTCTGAAACTGCTACTGTATCCCAAATTCTGGGGCCTGTGGGTTTTTGTTTTGCATTTCTGTCACACTACTGTACTACTGTACCTAAAATATTGCAATGTAACATTTGCACTATATTATTTATGATTTTGATAGGCCTATGTACACTTTTTAGAACATGAACGAAGAAATGGGTTATCCTTGTGAGCTTCTGAAAAACAAGTCTGATTTGACTGAGCGCATTATCTGTGGTGTGTGTAATCTAATTCTGAAAGACGTAGTCCAACATGAATGTGGGCATCGCTTTTGCAGTCCCTGTGCCCAGAAATTACAAAGGTAATGTTTTTTATCGTGATTTAAATTTAGCCCACATACAGGTATTCAGTTTTTATATGACAAATACCGTAAAATTTTGAATTAAGTTCTGAGATTAAAGAATTGCAAAAGGTAAACTCATTTTTATTGATGTTCTTATTTTCTTAAATATGAAATTACTGTATTTGTTTTCTTTTAAATATTGAAACCTCATCACATTTAAAATATTTTTTATGATGTAGGAGTTTGTTTCATGATCTTTTTGAACTTACAGTGTATGAATTTGAAATTATTCTCACCAATGAATTATCGGACACAAACTGTAAAGAATACCATTATTATTTGCTGTATTGCATGCTTTGGATTGATAATAAAATAACGGAGTATGTTAGAATAGCATTGGCCAAAATTAGTAACCCTAGAATGCTAAATGATTACAGACCTATTGCTCTTACTGCCGTGCCTAGGAAATGCTTTGAAAAACTAGTTAAATGCGAGATCCTTAATGAAACCAATGATAAAGCAGATCCATATCAATTTGCTTACCGTCCTAAGAGAGGTGTAGAAGATGCCATTACTACCCTATTGCATAAAATTCTTGTTCATCTAGAGAGTGCTGATGCATATGCTAGAGTTTTATTTTTAGATTTTTCCTCAGCTTTTAATACAATTAAACCTCATATTTTAATGGAGAAGATGAATGTTTTAGGTATTAACCCATCTCATATTTTATGGATCAACAACTTTTTAAAGGATAGGGAGCAATTTGTCTGTTTTAACAAGTTTAACTTTGATATACGTACGTGCAATACTGGAGCTCCCCATGGCTGTGTTTTATCTCCTTTTCTTTTCTCTTTATATACTAACGATTTTAAATGTACAAATAAACAAGTTTTTACTGTTAAATATGCAGATGACACTTGCCTAGTTGGCCTTGTGAAGGATTATGACACTCGGGTATATCTTAAGAATGTCGATCGCTTTTCAACATGGTGCCAAGATAATTATTTAAAGTTAAATGTTAAAAAGACAAAGGAGATTATCGTTGATTTTAGAAAAGGCAACAAGACACATGATGACCTTACTATTATATATGATAAGGTTGAAATTGTTAAACACCATAAATATCTTGGTATGTTTATTGATGATAAGCTTGACTGGAAAGAGAATACAAAGCACATTACCAGTAAGTGCAATCAGAGTCTGTACTTCCTAAGACATTTAAAGAAATTTCATGTATGTAATAAAATCATGGTACTCTTTTATGAATCAGTCATTTTATCAATTCTAACTTTTAGTGCACTAGTCTGGTTTTATAACCTTGATAAACAGAACATGAAAAAAGTTGTAAGAATTAGTAGAACAGCTGACAGAATTATTGGGACTAAAAACAGTAAGAATATAGAAGTTTGTGTTAACAGTGCAATGTGTAAAAAAATGGAAGTAATTATATCAGATGTTAATCACCCTCTTAATCAGTACCTCGCCTTCAGCAGGACTGGACATATGTTATATCCAAGGATGCGGACAAATAGAATTTGTAAATCATTTCTCCCAAGCGCTATGAGACAATTTAATAATATGTGGAAAAGATAGGCCTATGCTGTATACCCCAATCTGCTTGCCTTTGCCAAAGCTGATTTTTTACAGAATGTTTAACCAATTTTAACCCCTTTTTAATGTTTTTAGCCATTTTAACCTTTTAGCAGACTTTTATTGTTTTTAAATTTTTGCTGTTTCCTCTGTGATTTTATCTTTTGTGTCTTGTTTTAACTTACATATAGTCACAGATTCAATTCAATTCAATTCAACTTTTATTTTCAAACACAGTGAGAACATGGTTTGAAATTCTTCTTGTTTGTTCACAGTTAAAATTTTAACTGTGAACAAACAAGAAGAATTTCAAACTATGTTCTCACTGTGTTTGAAAATAAAAGTTGAATTGAATTGAATTGAATTGAATCTGTGACTATTACAGCAAACTACTGTAATAGGAATTCTTAACATAGGAATACTAATAAAGGTTTTTTTTATCTGTTTATCTAGTTTTTGATTTATATAGTTGGGAGTCTTGGTTTTACCATGGGTCTGAAGTTTCGAGGGTATGAGGTTTATAGGGTGTTAGGCCTTAACTTAGTTATCAAGGTCTTAGTTTCTACACACCTTTGTAAATAAGTAAAAAGTGGTTGAAATGAAAACATAGTGAACTTTCCTAAGGGTTTCTTTTTTCATAATGATGTAGGGATGTTATTTATGAAATTTGATTTTTTAACTCAACAGTGATCCTCAGCCTCAATTTTGTCCACGATGTCCTTGTGATAGCCAGGAAGCTCCCATAAGGAGAGTAAGTACTGCAAGTTTTTGAAAATACTGATCAAATAAAAATACCATTAAAGCAGTAAGGAAAATCATTGGCAAATTTCATTAATGATTTTTGTGATAAGAATGTACTTCAAATAATGGAATTTATTATTACTGACGGCACTCATCCACTAAATGAATGTATAAAGTTTTAATAGATCAGGAGGATTTGCCAACCTAGTTTATAAAACGAACAGAAAACTCATTGTCTCCATATGCATGTCACATATACCAACATATGTATACCAGATAACCACATCTCATTATAACATTAACTTCTGAACTCATTTACCTCTTTACCGTGAACAGCAGGCGTACAACTCAATTAGATCTTCTTTCACTTTACTGTATATATTTTAAGTTTAACTGTAATTTAAGTATTTTTTGCACTGTACAGTATATAGTTTAATATTTCTCTTGTAATTTAATTTGTATGTATGTTTTGTGTATTCTTAGCTCTGGAAAAAAAAGTTCATGTACTGTACTGGTTTTATTTCTATATGACAATAAATTGAATATTGGATCTTGGAATTACAGGTAAAATTTTCTTTGATCATCGTATCCTTAACAGATTTATCCAGATTTTGCCGGACGGAAAGAGATCCGATTGCTGAAAGTGAAATGCCCAAATTCAAGCTGCCCGTTCGAAGGAAACCTGAATGAATACATTACAGTGAGACATTTCTATGCAATTAAAATATTTACTAGTGGCACAGCTAGTATGCTCTCAGAGATAAATAATATACCGTAGTGGGAAAAAATATTTGGAAAAAGGGGTTCTACAACCTCAGATAAATGTTTTCATTCAACCTTTCTAGAATATACATTAACAGTCAAAATAATCATTTGTCTTCATTTCAAGAATCATCAAGATATATGCCCTCTAGCTAAAGTACCATGCACAGCCTGTGGCCGACAGATGAAACGTGTGGAATTGCAGAATCACTGTTTGCGTGATTGTACAGAGCGTACAATAACGTGTCACTGGTGCAATGCCAAGTTGGTTCACAAGTCCATGAAGGTACGTCAACTTATTCCAACTTTCTTTTTTTTAAAAGTTGTCTCAGTTTAAGTATGTAGATTTTATGGTTTTATTGAGAAACCATATACCACTATTAAATTATTATACTAATCATCAACTTGATTTGACCTTAAACCAAGACATATTTTTAATAGGAAAATTAAAATTGGAAAGCATTTTCTTTTTTGTAGCAACACAATAGTGTATGCCCTAAGCTGGAGATTCTTTGTGAAATTTGCAAGAAGTCAAAATTACCAAGAGAAGAGGTTTGTTCATTCTCTATTGTTTCAATAGAACATACATTCCATATTACTGTACCGGTTGTCATTTTAATTTTTACATATCTGAAACTACTGTTTTTATGTTTATATAATGGAGGGATTCGGCGATGATTTTATTTTTATTTATTTGTTCTTTATACTGGGTTTCCTCTTCAGTACACCAAGGTAACCCCCTACTCATCTCAAGAGATGTACTGGGTTCTTTAAAGTGCACAAGAGCATATTTGTGTTCACTGGGCCTACGGTTTATAGTCCTTATCCTAGAAGACTTGTTCCACCACCAGAACTATAGGAGCGGGCCGGCCGCGAACCTGTGCCGATATTGTTGGCTATGATCACGATGCCCCTGCCTTAACCGCTCGGCCATTTGGCTTGCTTTAATTGATTAAAGGCGGTCATGTTGCCCTCCTTGGGTATACCTGAAAAACATTACAGTTCAAGAGCATAGGAAAATGTGATATGATCGAAGCTTGTAACCTCTTAAATAATAAATATGATAATTCTATATCTAGTTTTTTGCACCTAAGTACTTTTGATAGAACATGTGGACATTTCTTAAATTATTGAAAGAGCAATCATGCATCGACGTGCAAAGGATATAGAGGACTATAGTCCTGTATCTAGTACAAAAGTAAGTAAGTATTCTTTACAGCATTATCAAACGATTAAGGCAGTTTAATTTTTAGTTTAATTTTCAATCAATTTCGTATAGTTTACTGGAAATTATAATGATCTTTACAGCAATAAACAAGGCACGACCACCATAACAATCTCCATGTAAAACACTGCTGTCCCAATCGACTGTTTATGTCCTACACCCGAGTTAGGTCATGTGACACCCATCGCTGAATCCCTCTATTTAATTGTACTTCTACTGATTTTTTTTTTTGATTTTTTTTTTTTTTTTTTTTTTTTTTTTTTTTTTTTTTTTTTTTTTTTTTGTAGTTTTATAATGATCTCATTACAGTACATTTTTTTACATCCAAAGATGAAGTTACACCAAGATCCAGAGAACGGAGACTGCCCTCGGCGTAAAAGATGTTGCAAATTTCGAATGGTTGGCTGTGAGTTCACGGTAAGTGTTATAAGTATTTGATATGCACATATTAATCATAATACACTAATTGGTAAGTGAAAGAAAAATATATGTAGATGCATTCAAACATTTACAGTATACTGTATCTTGGGAGTGAGAAACCTAGAATTATAGTGCCAATTTATAGATAAGTTATGATTTTTAAGACAATATTAATATTACAACCAAACACTAAAGTTCAATATTTGATTTAGGAAAAATCCATTTGGAAACAAACCTTTATCAAATGCTTATGACCTTATTTTTTTTATATTTTTTTTTTATGACTTTTTTGTTTTGTTTGATTTTGTAGCTTTTGATGTGGTTCCCTTTATTTTTTCTGCTTTTTGGTCTAAAGCTGTACCTTTCATTTCCTTTAGTTATTGATTGGAAAAGCCATATAAAATACATTGCAAATAAGATTTCAAAGTCCATTGGAGTAATTTCCAAAGTTAGACAATGCTTTCCTAGAAACATTTACATTTAACCTTTACAATTCATTGATACTGCCCTATCTTCAATACTGCAATGTTGTGTGGGGAAACGATTTCCCTTCAAATCTTGACAAACTTTTCAAGTTACAAAAACAGGCAATCCGGATCATCACTGCTTCATCCTACCGGACCAGCTCCCAGCCACTTTTCTACATGCTTGACCTTTTAAAACTATCAGATCTTAACAAGGTGCAGGTAACTTGTTTTATGTTCAAATATATCAATCACCAGCTTCCTAAACCAATGTATCATATATTTTGTGATAACATCAAACAAGCACATGGGCACCAATTAAGAAGCTCTATGGAAGTAAATATACCATTTGTAAAACTATCAAAAAGTCAATCTTTTCTTTCAGTTCATGGTCCCCATGTCTGGAACAATATAAGTAGTGATTTGAAATAATCTATTTCTGTGACAAAACTAAAATGTAAATACAAAAGGCAAATTATTCTACAGTACTATAATAAAAAATCTATCTCTGTGGTTAGACATAAAATGTAAAGTACAAATGGCAAATTATCTACAGTACTCTCAAAAGAAAACCCAATGGATGATTGAAATTAACTAAAATGCTCTTTAAAAAATAATTATGATAGTTCAACCAAATTATTACTTTTATTATATTTTCCTCTTTATTTTATTTTATTTTATTTATTTTTTATTTATTTATTTATGTGTACATGTCTATGTTAAGGGGCAGTTTAGACAAGCCTTCTGCTTTTCAACTGTCCCTTGTCAACTTTGTTATTTTATTTTGAATGGTTAATATTATACTTTCGAATTAATGTGGATGAATAAATTTTATATTGAATTGAATTGAATTGTTTGTGAACTGTCTAATTTCATTTTACCGTTTTGATGTTGCTCTTTTCCTTTCTTAATGTATGTTAATTTTACTGTCATTTCCTTGTTGATTCATTTGATTTAGGTTTCATTAACTGTTTAATGATTTTCATTGTACTGTATTTTTTAGATTGAAATAAAAATCAACAAACCAACCTAGACCCACTCAACAATTTTAGTGGTGTTGACCAAAAAGATTGAATATTGATCTTAATTAAACAACAGACAGTGGGTCACTTGTTGGCTGTTCTTTATTGTGATCGGAACGTATAGGATCTTAAATTATAAAAAAAATCAACAAATTGATCCAGAACATAAAATCACTATTTTCTTTAGCGCCTTTGGCCTCTTGACAACAACTGAACACTTACTCAGGATGTTTCGATCTGTAACAGAGAACTTTATCAACTGACTGCTAGATGGAATTGCATATTGGTCATGGCGTCATCTGTTGTTGAGGTTGTGTGGGGCCCAGCCAAATGATGGTGTACAGTAATTAAATCATTGTACTGTACATGTTAGAAAGTTTATGTGCACTTGATCCATGTTTTGTTTTATCTCTCTCTAATGTGTAATGACTCTCTGGTCTGTCTCTCTTTCCGTTTTGGTTCAGTTGCAACCTATAACCAGAAGGAGATACAATGTCATCAACAGATGACATCATGACCAAAATGCAATTTCATCTTGCAGTCAGTTGATAAAGATATCTGTTGAAGATCGAAACATCCTGAGTACTAAGTACTGTACTCTGTCTCTTACTAGCTTTTGCAAAAAATATTTTGTCATCTATACAATTACAAAGCTAACTGAAATTTTTTAAAGATAAATGGTGAAAATTAAAAAATGTTCATGGAATAATTTCTTAAATGTATCTGCTATAAATTACCTAGGGAATTAAAAGCATTTTATATGTCATTCGTCTATTTTCACCCTCATTCTAGGCACCACAGGAGCAGATGCCAGGGCACTTAAAGAACAATCAGCAAGAACACCTAAATTTGATGAAGGCAGATTTCATCATTGTCCAAAAACAACTAGTGGCTGCTCAAGAAAAATTAAAAGATTACCAGTCTATGGACATGACAAATAGTGGAAAGAGTAGTAGTGTTCATTCTGATGAAATAGCTCAGAAGGTTGTACAGGAGTTGAAAAGGAAGGAAGGTAAACTAGAATTCCCAAAATTAAAAGATGATGTAGAAGTAGATGCTTTCAAATCAAGTGACATGAATCCTGGTGGGGCTAAAAATGGTGCGAGAAGGAAAATAGTCAATACAAACCAGGGCACCATTTTAAAAGAAGATGTTAGTCATAAATATACTGGATTACATAGCACCAATGAGATTGCTAAGCCGAAAACATCAACGCAGGAAACAGAGAAGCATCTGAAAGCAGCTGAACAAGCATATTTTTTGAAAGATGTAACATTAACAGAGCATTTTCTTCAAATTCAAAGCCTGGAAAATGCTGCGTATTGTGGGGTACTAGTGTGGAAGATCAAAAACGTCAGTCAGAAAAGAAGGGATGCCATCAGTGGCAAACATAATTCACTCTATTCACCATACTTCTTTACAAGTCGCTATGGTTATCGTGTCTGTTGCAGAATTCACCTAAATGGTGATGGCATTGGAAAAAATAATTATTTTTCAGCAACCCTTCTCCTACAGTCATACGACAGTGACCAACCATTTCCTCACCGAGTGCGGTTTGCACTCTTTAATCGTGACCATGTGAGGGATTTCATTGGAGGTTATACCCCTAATGGCTGCCTCACCTGTGAAACATCACCTTCAAGTTCAAATTTACTGATTATCAAACCTTGTTGTCCTCGTCTACTTCCACTTGGTCTTTTAAAAGATTTTGTGGATTTTTATGATGTACTCACAATTGAGGTACTTGTTGATTTTCGAAATAAGGTCCAATGCTCCAATGGCGGGTTGTGGGAAGAGCAGCGTCGTAAGTAGCCTAAATGGGCGTGGTCGTTCGTTGCTCAAAATATTTCGAATGTTGTCCAGGGAGGGAAAACCACCAGAACCTATGACAATTTAAGGGTTTCAAAGGCTTATTTACTAGAGTTAGAATCTAGTATAATGTGTAAAATATACATATAATTTTCTTTTTCCCCAGTGGGAGGCCCTTACACAGTGACGGTGCCAGCAGGGGACAGGGGGCCTTAAGTCCCCCACCAGACAGTTCAAGCCCCCCGCCGTACAGAGCTCGTCGGGCAGTCAGACCATAAAACATGTAAAAATAGGCCCACACCAAGCCAACACATGTCTTTCACAGTCTGAGAGTGCCGAGCCGATGATCTCAAGTCCCCCTGTCGGACAACTTAGGGCCCCCCAAAAAATATATCCGAGAGCCGCCATTGCCATTACACCCTGTCAACCTTTCGCCTCCACTACCTTAATCGATGACAGACACTTGAACTTAAAGACATTTGAATACTTATAAAATGGTGTTTAAATTTACACTGAAGAGAGAACTTAACTTCAGTAGAGGGGTTGGATTATATATCACAAGATATAAGACTGTACTATAATATATTTGTGATCAGTATAGTTTAATTTTATCATATTAAAATGTGCCTTGCTTTGATATATAATTAAAACCCAATAGTCTTGGCAGAAGCAATGTGATTAAGAATGTTGATTATAATCAGTACAAAGTGATATTAAATATATTTTAATTTTATCATATTGAAATGTGCCTTGCTTTGATATAGAATTAAAACCCACTAGTCTTGGCAGAGGCAATGTGGTTAAGAATGTTGATTATAATCAGTACTAAGAAATATTTTTCAAACTACACAGTACTGCTCGCACATTAGTACTGCTACCGCCCAATGACATGTGATACATAATCCAACTACGTCTAGAACTTTTTTCCGTCTTCTGAGTTTCTTAAATATTCATTGTAAATGGTTCTCTGTTGTCTATGGTATATGAATTAGCAATTGTAAGGGATTATTCTTATTTTAATTTAAATATTGATTTGCAATGTAGTAGAGATTGATAAAGTCAATAAAG
Source organism: Anneissia japonica (assembly GCF_011630105.1). Lineage (NCBI taxonomy): Eukaryota > Metazoa > Echinodermata > Crinoidea > Comatulida > Comatulidae > Anneissia > Anneissia japonica. The sequence continues at coordinate 9,352 of NW_022687392.1, read as the reverse complement.
GAAGATTTGAAAGTTCCATGAAAACTACAACTCCCCTCAAACTCAGTAGCCTCTGTCTGGTTGTTACTTAGTTGTATGTGGAGAAATTAAGTGTAGTTATGGCAACTTATTTGATGGGAATGTACACATTTATGTACAGTCATATTTTGAAATTGTCTTGTCTCTGATGAAAATATTTTTCCAGTGTGCTCAAGAATTTTGCTAATTAAAACAGTTGTCATGGAATAATCCATGACAATATCTTAAAATAGCAAAATATCTTGAACTTAATCTTAAAATGAATAAGTAAAGTCCAAATTTTGAGGTGTTAGTATAGCATTACTTTGAGGTGTGTGTTTGGCTGCTTGGGTCTGTTTTTAATTCCTGTGTAGTCACCCGTCTTCTAGATAACCCTTGCATTGACAATTAGGTAGATTAAGGCAAATGTTTGTTTCTGCATGTGTCCGTTAAATGTTGTAGTTAAGGTGAGGGGCACTGCACTATTGTAGCCTAAATTTCTAAATTGAATGTTGAAAAATATAGAGTAATTATTATTATTATTATTATTGTTATTGAAGGCAGTAAATCTACTTGAAAACTAAGAAGATTCAGTAATTTAATTCACTGAATTTTTTTCAGTTTCTCAACTCTCTCTGTACTAAGTACCTTGAAGGGGTGAGAGAGCTTAAGGGCATATTCACATTTGCAACAATAAACATGTTCATAACGTGCTCTATCAATGCAAAATAAACAAACAACAAATTAAAATGGGGAGCTGGGGTGATATTACAATTAATTTTTATTGTGGAAGTTTAAGAAAATCCCTAAAATTTATAATTTTAAAAGGAAAAATAAATACCAAAATTGAAATATACTTAATGCATTCTGTAAATGCTCTGTTGTAGAAAATATGATATAACGATGATAAATAGTAATGAGAGGTTAAGAAATATACGCAACACCCTTTTCTACCCTTGTAATTGTGTTCGGTGTCAAGCAGTGAATATTAAATAACTTAGTCCAAAACTAACAATATATAATCAACATTAAAGGCGCGACACTACAAGTTTCTGTCTTGTTATCCTAGGAAGTTTACTATAATAAAGTACCCCAAACATTGATAGAGCATCTGATAATTCTATACTAACTACGCAGTCCTGACCCGACTAATGTATTATATAAGCAAAAATACAAATGAATGTGTCTGAACTAAAACTTAGTTAACCTAATAATAATGATGATAATAATAATAAATAATAATAGTAATAATATTTTGTATGAAATTTTTCATTAGTGTTGATCCAGCAAAATAAAAACCAATAGTACTCACACTACGTTTCGCGAACGATCCGTTCGCTTTTTCAAGTAGACTGGTGATGTTATTTCCAGTCTGGTCTGACGTCACCTCGGTGT
>NW_022687392.1:3662-7867 GCF_011630105.1 Anneissia japonica | reverse complement strand
AACTGGTCCACCCTAAAGACAAAATACAAAAAGAGGAAACCTGTGGCTGCATTTACCAAGTATCATGCTTAAATTGCAGAAAAGTATATATTGGTGAAACAGGAAGATCACTTAAAACCAGGATTCAGGAACAAACAAACAAGCCAGTCAATGAAAAACAGCATAATGCAGATAAAATGGGCACATAATTTTCTAAGTTGTCTGTAGAAAATGTTTAATAATAAAATAGAGAAATAATAATACAGTAATATATATACTGTATGAATATTAATAATAGTAATAAATCATTTTTTTATTTTATTTTAAACATCACTGAACAGCAAAAGTCAGTTACAGGATTACTTAAATACATTATATGAAAAAAAAACATTAAAACGATTGGTATGTATTTATTATTATTGATATTACTGAATTATTGTTACTCTATTACTGAATTATTAAACTTTAGGTTTGGTTGATATTAACAATCGTGTCTTGTCTTTGTTTTTTACAGTTTTTTGGGGTTTTTTTCTGTATGAATAACTCTGGATGTCATGAAAATTGCATTTTCATAAAAAGTAAAACCTACTGTAAGCATTATCAATAAATAAAACTTCTGATAAAACATTTTGTATGCATTGTGTGTGAATAGTGAGTACCGTATACATGTAATGTGTTAACAGCCCTGAAATGGATTTTTTTTTTTTTTTTTTAACCATATACACATGGGATAGCCCACGAAAGTCTAGACTTATTTCCAGTGGGGTCCTTCGGTGGTGATTCAGCAGTAAACCAGGAGACAATCCTCTACTCTTTCCCGAAGAGTGTACTGCGTTCTTTAACGTGCAGATGGGCCATTAATGCACACAGGACCAACGGTTTAAACGTCCCATCTGAAAGACGGTGCGCTATTGTAACTTGTATTTCAGCCTTCTAGCTGAAACACAAGGAGAAGCAGTGATGGGAATTGAACCGGTTACCTAGAGATCTCCACGGTTCAGTGCACACAGTGGCTACAACCAGATTTTTTTTCTCAAATTTTTTAGATTTTTAGCTTCAGTATCCTGCGTTTTTGGTTTACTGTACCTGTGTTATGGTTAATAAATCATAATGTTTTAAAATCATTATAAAACAATGGTTGGTCAACAATTTTTTTATTTTTTTTTTATTTTGCCTTTAAAAATTAAAAGTGATTTAAATTCTATAACAGGGCATAATAGATTTGTATAGCACGAACAGGAAGAGGCTATATACAATATTTAATAAAAATGTGCAGACAAAAGTCTCCTTATTGCTTCGCATGGTAATAAAGATTGTTGTAATAAATACAGTACCGTACTCGCGCGAATAAGCGCCCGGGCGCTTAAAATATTTGTTGCACTTTCTGAGGGGCGCTTATTCAAACGGGGCACTTATGAAAACAGAGTGGAAATTGAGGGGGCGCTTATGGAAATAGATGAAAATCGAGGGGTTCTTATGGGAAATTATTTTAATAGGCCTAATTAAAAATTCAAGAGGCACTTTTTGAATGAAAAAAAGATTATATAAGGACATTACGAATGGTGGTTAGAAAAGATAATCGTCCAGAGAATAACAGCAAAATAGCAGATGCAATTAGTGGTGGGTAGTGGTTAGCTTGTTGCCCATCGGCATTGAGATTAGCAGGATGGCAGGATCATTGTATTTTTCTTGAAAACTCAGATGAGAATGTGCTTAAGGTCGAAAAAAGAAAAAGAGTGTAAAAAAGATTAAAGTTGGAAATATACTGTCGGTCCAGGGATCGGAGCTCTCATCTGTCCAGGGATCGGAGCTCTTATCTTAGCTTCAGTGTATCATGGTACAGTCATATCACGTTTACATTGATGGATCTGTCTACCTTTCAATGGTTGTGGACCGATAAACCTCTTTAGTGTATGGCAGCATTTTTAGAAGAAAAAAATTATAATAGAGTTATCTCTTTGCGAAATATAACTTTAAACTGCATCCTCCACATATGTGCTCAGAAATGAAAATTTGTAGTCTTTAATTTTTCTTAGTGTTGAAATGCGAGCTCCAAAGAGGCCAGAGCGTATATGGCCTGAAGTCGTGCTAGAATGTAGTTTCCGCAGTAGAGTACAGTAGGCCTACTGGGTGTAATTTGACATTGGTTAATATCTTATTGAAATATCCTAAGGTTTTTTTTGACGGAGTGCCGAGGGCTCCAGAGCTCATGTGTTGCACTGTTGGTGGTTTCACACTTGGTTAGAGGTTTTTCTGCCTTCTACACCTGGGACTCCATTGTATTCTAACCTGTGCATTTTTTTATGCACTTTTTTCGCACTACTGTACCTATTAACTGTTGCAATGTAACATTTGCATTACTGTATTTATGATAGGCTTATTTACACTTTTTAGAACATGAACCGAGAAATGGGTTATTCTCATGCATTACCAATCAGGTTTTTTTTTTTTTGTTTTTTTTTTTTAGTTTCTATTCATACTAGTCAGGCCCGTAGCCAGGGGGGTTTTTATGGTTCGGGCGAACCCCCTTTTTCTAGCGAATCCCCCTGTTTTCTAGCGAACCCCCTCAAATTTTTGAATGAGTCCCACTCGGACGGAATGTCTGTTTTTAACTTACCCAGCATTAAATCAAAATTTAGCACCCTAATTCATTATTTAGTGACCCGTTTTTAAATTCTAGCCTGCGTTACAAGCCTTCATTCATAGAATATCTCAGCTTCAGAAGTTCGGAGATTTAAATTGAACGCAACTCCGGCAAACCATGAATTTACAATGGCTTACATCAGGGCCAGCGGAACGTTTTTCAAAGTGGGGGGGGGGGCCCAACTTATAAGATGAGTGGGAATATGAATCATGCAGATCTGGAAAAACCTAGGGGATGGGGGGTCAACATTTTTCCCAAAAAGGAAAGGGGATCCGGGGGTCCTCCCCCGGGAAATTTTTGATTTCTAGATGGCGGGATATGACCTTTTTTCGATTTTTAAGCTAGGTTTCTAATGACTTTGTTCTTCAAAATTCAAGGTTTCCAAAGAATAGGGGGTGCGGGGGTCCTCCCCCGGGAAAATTTTGATATCTAGAAGGAAAATTTTGATTCCTAGAAGGCGGGAAATGAGTTCCGACTTCTGAGGTGTCTTTTTAATTACGTTAAGTTCTTCAAAATTCAAGGTTTTCCCCTCTTGAAAACAGTCAGGTAAATTTATCCCTGTTATTACAGTAGATAGGCCTTATGTGTGTGTATACATACATTAAAAAAATTGAGTAGGCCTAATTGCATACGATTTTTTTTTCCATTAATCCATAAATCCCAAAAAGAAAGGGGGTCCGGGGGTTCTCCCCCGTGAATATTTTGATTCTTAGAAGGCGGGAAATGAGTTTTCCCGACTTCTGAGGTGTCTTTTAATTACTTTTAAGTTCTTTAAAATTCAAGGTTTCCCCCTCTTGAAAACGGTCAGGTAAATTTATCCCATTGTTATTGTTATTACAGTAGATAGGCCTTATGTGTGTATACATACATAAAAAAAAATTGAGTAGTTGCATACGATTTTTTTCCATGAATCCATAAATCCCAAAAAGAAAGGGGTGTCCGGGGGCTCTCCCCCGGAAAAATTTTGATTCTTTTTTAGAAGGCGGGAAATGAGTTTTCCCGACTACTGATGTGTCTTAATTACTTTTAAGTTCTTTAAAATTCAAGGTTTTCCCGTCTTAAAAACGGTCAGGTAAATTTATCCTATTGTTATTACAGTACATAGGCCTTATGTGTGTATACATACATTAAAAAAAATTGAGTAGTTGCATACGATTTTTTTTCCATGAATCCATAAATCCCAAAAGGGGAAGGTGGTCCGGGGGATCTCCACAGGGAAAATTTTGATTCCTAGAAAGCGGGAAATGAGTTTTCCCGACTTCTGATGTGTCTTAATTACTTTTAAGTTCTTTAAAATTCAAGGTTTTCCCGTCTTAAAAACGGTCAGGTAAATTTATCCTATTGTTATTACAGTACATAGGCCTTATGTGTGTATACATACATAAAAAAAATTGAGTAGTTGCATACTATTTTTTTTTCCATGAATCCATAAATCCCAAAAAGGGAAGGTGGTCCGGGGGTTCTCCCCCGGGAAAATTTTTATTCCTAGAAGCGGGAAATGAGCTTTCCCGACTTATGAGGTGTCTTTTAATTACTTTTAATTTCTCCAAAAATCAAGGTTTCCCCCCTCTTGAAAATGATT
>NW_022687392.1:0-2394 GCF_011630105.1 Anneissia japonica | reverse complement strand
ATAAATTTTAATGATTACATTATTTCATATAGTATTTTAAATAAATTTATAAACAATTTTTAATATTTAAATATAAACTACCGGTATGAAAGTAAATACACGTAGATTAGATCAATAAAAATGGACATATTAGGCCTAGTAATCTTTTTCTATTCATTAACACGAATAACAATTTCAATATTCTAATCAATTTTTATATAGCCGGAGTTAGTTAGACCTTTGCTAAAAAAGTACACTTTCTCCATCAAAAGGCTTCTTCTATGATTGGAATGACCTGTTCGAAGCACGAATTCCTGTAGACCAAACCCAGTAACGTTACGATGTTTAATCGTACGGGAAATCCACTCACGATGCGGTACCGTTACGATTTTTAATCGTACGGGAAATCCACTCAGGAAATATTTTCTAATTTTATTATATTACCACCTTTTTATTACATAGATCTTTTTCAAAACATGCTTTTATAACATTATATAGACCCATTAAACACAAAAACTGCTCTGGCTTCGGGGGCTTCGCCCCCGACCCCACCGGGGCCCTAGGCAGGCTCCCTGGACCTCACGCCCAGAGAACCACCCCTTGAAATGACCTGGCTACGGGCCTGCTAGTAACTATTTTTTGCCACTAGAAACAGTTTGATATTTGTATTTTTAGAATATGAATGGAGACAAACTTGAAACAGGCGGCTATCCTCTTGAACTTCTAAACAAGTCTGATTTAACTGCGGGCATTATAAAATGTGGTGTGTGTAATCTAATTCTGAAAGATGTAGTCCAACATGAATGTGGGCATCGCTTTTGCAGTTCCTGTGCCAACAAATTGCAAAAGTAAACTAATTTTTATTTATGTTCTTATCTTTGTAAATATAGAGACTATGATGTTACTGTATTTATGTTTTCTTTCAAATATTGAAACCTCATATTTTAAATATGTAAGTTTGTTTCATGATCTTCCAGTAAATTTGAACATACAGTGTATGAATTTGAAATTATTCCCTCCAATTATCGGATGGCCAATTATTATGGTAAAGAAGACCATTAATATTGCCTATTTGCTGTATTGCGTGCTTTGGATTGATTGATAAAATAAGTATAGGCCTATATGGAGTATGTTAGAATAGCATTGGCTCTGTGACTATTACAGCAGCTAACTACTGTTTGTCTATTTATGAATTAAACATAGGAATTCTTAACATAGGAATACCAATAAAGGTTTTGTTATCTGTTTAGTTTTTGAGTTATATAGTTGAGCAGTGGTGTATCTAGAAGTCTTGAAATTGGGTGGGGGCGCGCGAAGGTGAAGTGTTGGGGGGTGGGGCGGCTCGACGATCAGTTGAGAGGCGCTAATTTGCAAAATAAGGTGATTTTTAACTATTTGACCGTATTTTTAGGGGGCGTGACTGGGAGAGACGAGTAATTAGGGGGCGTGACTGGGAGAGGGCGAGAAATTTGGGGGAGGCCGTAGATACGCCACTGCAGTTGAGAGTCTTGGTTTTACCATGTGGGATCTAAGGTTTCGAGGATATGAGGTTTATAGGGTGTTGGGCCTTAACTTAGTTTTCGAGGTCTTAGTTTCTACCAGGGAACAGTGAAATTTTCTGACGTTGGTGGTGATATTTTCATCATTTTCGCTTGACTGTCGTTACCACGCGTTTAGGCACAAATAACTAGGACACAGCAGGGGCAATTAGACAGGAACAATAGCGAACAATAGCTACCTAAGATAGGATTAGCACGCCTTAGAAGCTGGGTTGCCATTTGGCCTTTTTGACGGCCAGATTCCTCAAATCTGGCCGTATAAAAATTTGCCTGGCCGTAACGTTTAAAAAGTCACGGCCAAACTATATTTGGCCGAATTTTTGAAAAATTTACATTTTTTCAATATAGGCCTAATATAACATAGACTTGTTTTGGATATGTTGTTTTTGTTAGCTTAATTTCTGTATTTGATTCTAATCATGCGCCATTGTTTGTACTTGCGCTAAACACTTAATCTATGTTCCCCCTTTAGCCGATTTGACGTAAGAGAGTTTATTTTAAAAATAACAGTTACATTTAATAATGTAAATTTTTCGGATGAAATGTATATTTTTTTATGAAGTTTATTCTCGTTTAAGCTTTATGAAGACAGTTCAATGCAAGTTTGTAACATATATTGTGTGTCTTTGTATATGTTCCATCTTAGTGGAGGTGTTATCTCTTGGATTTCTTTTGAATATAAATTAAATACAGTACTGTACTTTAATTAAATTATTGCCCACTTGAATTATACCGAGCCCTAAGGTGCTGCAGTGTTCTTTATGTAGAGCGTCATATATAAATGCTCGATATGATCATTCGGGTCCGATGGCACCTCCAATTTTAAGCAAGTGTTGCAGAGACTTCTTCGAAGTTA
>NW_022687391.1:0-633 GCF_011630105.1 Anneissia japonica | reverse complement strand
TAAATTAAAAAAAAGTAAAACAAAAAAAATAAAAATAGCAGTTTGTAAGTTCACGGGAAGACTGTTAGAAAGCTCTATTCTGTATTAATCAAGCCTTGAATAGGCCTACAATTACCAACCTCCATTGAGACATCAAGATTGTCGTAACCGTGCGTTCCGCCATCACAATAAGTAGTTGGCCCTCTGAAATTATGTAATGATGTAGGAATATAAGTACTGCATTAGGCCTGCATGTCATTATTTAATGATACTATGTTTCTATTTCTATATTGTCATAATAATTACGCGCCTATTATTGATAGTATTATTTCTAAGCATATGTTGATGTTGGCAATAACTGACTACATAGACTGCTGCTGCTATTGTAATTGCTGCTGCTGCTGCTACTACCGCTGCTACTACTACTGCTGCCGCTGCTACTGTTACTACTGCTGTATTGTTATAACTACAGCTGCTGATGCTGCTGCTGCTACTACTACTACCGTAATACTACTACTACTACTACTACTACTACTACTACTACTACTACTACCACAACTACTACTACTACTACTACAATACCGGGTACTACTAACCCAGTAGCCGTCCAGCCTGCCTCAACTGGAACCAGTGAATCCTCAATACGTATGTTAT
>NW_022687390.1:0-706 GCF_011630105.1 Anneissia japonica | reverse complement strand
AGCAACTTAAACTTCAGAGAGGGATCCAATCCAAAACGTGTTGAATTGTGTATAAGAGGATATATACTGTATAGGCCTAAGGGGGATTCCACGGTAATTTGCGTTACGCTTTAGTGCGTCATTCGTTATTCTTCATTCTATGGCTGGAATTTAGTGTTCATCTTTTGTATATTAATACCGAAAACTTGAGGCTAGATTCCCATGTTCACACAGAAATGAAAGATCAACTTGTGTAGCTGAGAGAGCTCTGGTGGCATCACCAGAAGAAACCAATTCCCCACATGTTCAATGTGATTATTAACACAGGGTTAGGTTTATACCTTCCCTGCTTTGGCTGTTGTAGTTTTTCTTGTGCTTTTGACAATCTCACTTTTTGGTGTCATAGTCGGAGCTCTTGAGGTACTTGGTCATTCTTGGAGTTAACCATTGGAGTCTATCTAGCTTAATAAAATGTATTGTATGAATAGAAAGCTGCAAGTAGACTTACTTAGTAGGCTTGTTAGTAGGTTTCATAATCATTCTCTCAGGTCTCCGTGCATCCTAGGTGTGAGTATTGGTAGAGTTTGATCAGGACAGTTAGCCTCATGAAGGGCAATTGTATAATTTTTTTTTTTATATCTTTATTTGAGTTTCATCATCTCCTCCTCCTTTTTCCAATTAAGTGCGAACTTCATACTTGACGACTACTTTGTGGTGGAAATATCAA
>NW_022687389.1:0-740 GCF_011630105.1 Anneissia japonica | reverse complement strand
GAATTATGAATTGCCCTAGTACTTACGCTATATGTTCTTTACTGTACGGAAGAATGCTGTTTAAGTATTTTTTTGTGCTCGGACAGAGTTTGAGGCAAACGTCAACGAAATTTTATAATTCCAAAGAATTGAAACGATCTACCCCTTTTTATATATTTTCCTCAAGTTTTTAAATATTCAAAAATCTGTATCTCATTAAGCGCTTTTTATCTCATTGACCAAGTTTTTTGTTGAAATTTAAGAATTATAAAACGTCTGTATTTCTATTGGCAATCATGTATTTTTTACTTTAATTTAGTCTTTTTTAATTGTGTGTTTTAAAAATACAATTCCGAAATACAGAAATGAATGTAAAATTTTACTGTACGTTTTTGTTTGTCTTGTGTAGGGTCATCCCACTTTTATTTCATATAATCAATCATTTTACAAAATCAAACATAAATCTTAACTACAGATACGATATTGCAACTTGCAATATTTCTTTGCCGTAATAATTTCAATTTCAAGCGGTTTTTTTTTCATTTTTATTGTATTTTAAAAGCCTATTCAATTAGATATAACCTATCTCATCCAATGTTACGCTGTCTTAAGCAGTATTATGTTTTAAGTTTATGCAGTCTACCCAATAGTGCGAATCATTTCCTTAGTCATCATGCGCAGTAAATAATCGCATTTTAGGCGAATTCGTCTGAGGAAAAAAACAACGGCCTACCCCATTAATCCATGGAACTGTTTGCCTT
>NW_022687388.1:0-1076 GCF_011630105.1 Anneissia japonica | reverse complement strand
TGTGATGATTGTGCGTAATCCCAAAGTTGTTAGGAGACATGTCACTTATATCAATAGTTCAGACTTAAAGTAAATTTGCACAAAAACCAAAGTCAATGAAAACACTAATATTCAAAATTTTATTTGGTTGCATGTCTTTTTTTTTATTTGATAAATCTAAGTGAGTAAATCTTAAATGCTATTATTTTTAGACCTGTCTTCTTTTTTTTCCTAGGGCCAGTTTGCAGAATTCTGAAATGCGACGATGCAACTAGATGTGAAAAAAAGGAGGCGATTGAATACTTTCTTAATAACCTTTGTGAAAAGTATCAGGGAAAAAGGCATTTGTACTTCTGTTACTATGATTCATGGTGAAACTATTGACGATTCTTATTGATACACTCTTGCATGGACCCTATCAATTTGACGATATTCATAATCTGTAAAAACGTTAAATATGTGATATTCCCAATGCGATCAAAATGATGGAATATTCTTACTTTCCAAGGAGCTCGAGAAATTGAATTGTATAGTTATTAAGGGACATTAAGAAATTTTGATTTCATTTTTACCACTATTTGTATTTGCAATTGACAATATTGCTTTCTCTACAAAATAAATAAAATGATTGATGTGTTAAAATGAAATAACCGTTTTGTTTAATCATTGCAGTGAAAATATTTTGTACTAAACGTACAATTGAAAAGTTTTATTTTCAGACAAGGAGTAATTTGTTGAAATGTACACCTAGCTCATGGTCATCGACTCAGCCAATGTTCAGAGTTAGAAGCCAAGTCAGAAATGTGTGGCCATGTCAGCTAAACCATACAGGCTCCCATATGGGCAAACCAATATGCCATCCATATGAGCGAGAAAATATGGGCCTCACATATGGGACACCATATACCACCCATGTGCAGTTGCAATGGGTACCATATTTGTCTCACATGGGGCTTTGGTGGAGAATACGAGGGGCCCCATATGGGCAGACCCATATTACATCCATATGGGCCAGAAAATAATGGGACCCAGATACCACCCATGTGCAATTGCATATGGGTACCATGTGAGAATCCCGTATGCCACCCATGTACAAA
>NW_022687387.1:0-742 GCF_011630105.1 Anneissia japonica | reverse complement strand
TTTTGTTTTTTGTGGAAAAACAACTTGTTTGCTGTTAATAGAAAACTGCATGCAATATAATTATTTGTAATACTTTTATCCTCAAATATTTAAATTTAAGATCGTTAAGGACAAAGATCATATTTAAGTGGTATAATTAACATGGATACGAACTTGTTTAATATTCTTTAGAAAAATATGCGGATAGTCAAGTAGACCTAGCAGTAGAGACTATACCAAGTGATAATGAGAATGACCATCACAACGAAACGATCGATCAATCAAAGCCAACACCCGAGCAAATCGACATCGATACAGATTCATCATCGTCTTTGTCATCTTCATCGTCATCCGAGGATGAAGATGATGATGACGATGAAGAGGAAGATGATGACAGCACTAATGATGATGACGACGACAATGAGGTTGAACATGATGAAAAAGATAACGATAAAGAAGAGAAGAATAAACAAATTGAAGGAAGCGAAAATGAAAATAGCAGTAGTGATGATTGTGATAGTGATGACAACATGTTTAGATGAAGAGGAAATTAAAAACATAGGTCTACACGCATATTATGCTCTAACAAAATATACTCGAATACATTAACTAGCACACCTGTTGTACATATCAACATTATTATTTCTTCTTTTTTTATTGTGTTTTATTAAAACCTCTGACTTATTAAAAATTGATACGGTGTTCATGAGTTGTAGACATAATATAAAGCAATATAATTTATTCAATCACAAATATTTCAAAC
>NW_022687386.1:390-904 GCF_011630105.1 Anneissia japonica | reverse complement strand
AAAGGACAAGTGTTCTCGTTGACAAACGAAGTTCTGGTCTCGAGCATAATCGACTTCGATGAAAAAGGGGCCGACGACAGAAAAGAGGACGGGGTCGAAGATCCGTCGAAACACGAGGGCTTGGTGTCTCTGATCGCCGAACTTCGCTTGGAAGAAGATGCCGAAAACGAACGCCCGGAACGAAAAGAAGAGGAAGAAGGAGTTCGTGCGCCTGTCGAAAGCTATACGAACAAGGTACGCGTCGGCGACGACGACGACGACGACGAGAAATCTCGCGGAGATCTATTAAGGGAACTTACCGATCTCAAGGACGAGATGTCGTGCAAGGTGTGCATTCAAAGGTCCTCCTGACTCCGTGCAACCATCTCGTCTGCTGCGACTCGTGTTCCGTCAGGTTAGCGTCGTGTCCGATCTGTCGTACAAAAGTCGGTGAAGTCGTCAAAGTTTACCACAGTTAGGTTTAGGTCAGTGTATAAGAGACAGCTCCGTAGGAATCCACATTATCGACGGCGTA
>NW_022687386.1:0-376 GCF_011630105.1 Anneissia japonica | reverse complement strand
GTGTTTGCAAAAGCGATAAACGAAGCCGAGTTGCACGGCGATAAGGTAAACCGATTTTTTTTCGACGAGTACCAACACGTCATCGACCCGACCGTCAGCGACGAGGAGTGGGAAACCCGATATTTTTGTACTATCCGTGGAAAAAGGTGTCTGAAAGTGGGATGTTTTAAAGTGATAAAAGAGATCGACAGATTGAGGACTGCGTGCAAGTCGGAGTCTCGTCGCGTGCTTCCACCTCCCTTTCAGATCGCCAGAAGGTGCATAGTGCATCGCGACCCGGACGACCCTTTCAACAGGACGGCGACTAACCAAAGCATGGAAGGATTGGACGTTCGACCGAAAGGATACGATCGCCCGTCCGCGGTGAATTGGATAT
>NW_022687385.1:0-576 GCF_011630105.1 Anneissia japonica | reverse complement strand
TTAATTCATAATTCATAATTTTATTTCACTCAAAAAATAATGAGTCTGGTAGGGAAATAAGGGGGCCCATGTCCCCCTATAAGATGCTTACACGAGATTTACAACAAATAAAGTTATTCTGCACTATCTTTAAATTCAAAATAACATTTTTTTTTAATTAAAATTTAAATGTGTACATTTTGTGTCACACCAAAAATGATTATCAAATTTAATACCTAGACTCGTTTAAAGTGCAATGGTTTACTTCTCGACAGAAAGTTTTAATCAGTCCAACTTTGGAGTGACGATAATGCAATACCCAGATTAGGCACACAGGGCGACTATTTCCAATACTTGGACTTGAGATATTAACCATGTTATACTATTTCATCACGTATAAGACTATCCCTGAGTTTAGAAGATTTTTGGACAATTATTGACTGGGGATATTTTAGCAGTAATTTCACATGTTAAGAACAATCAGAACGTAAGACGAACATGATTTTTGAAAATCCAGAAATGTATATAATGCGCGTATAAGGCAACCCCACGTTTTTCATCCTACTTTGTTATCAGCGGCGGATTTAGTGGGGGGGG
>NW_022687384.1:0-655 GCF_011630105.1 Anneissia japonica | reverse complement strand
GGAATCAAACTCAATAAAAACAAACTTGAGATGCGTCTCACGGAAGTAACATTCATGGGGCACAAGATATCAAGAGATGGGTTGCAGTCAGACCCAGAAAAAGTAACTGCAATTACCAACATGTCACGCCCAAGCACTGTAAGTGAGCTGAGACGATACATGGGAATGGTAAATTACTTGGCAAAATTCCTACCAAAACTCCATGACGTAATGAAACCACTACAAGACCTAACGAAGAAAGACGTCACATGGACATGGTCTGATATTCAACAACGTGCCTTTGACCAAATTAAGACTATGGTCAAGGAGTCACGAGTACTAGCTTTTTATGATCCTAACAAAGAACTGGTCCTAGAAAATGACGCAAGTGAGTATGGCTTAGGTTCAGCCCTGTTGCAGGAGGGACGACCTGTTGCCTTTGCAAGCAGAACTCTCACAGACACTGAGCGCAGGTACGCGCAGATCGAGAAAGAGATGTTAGCAGTGACATATGGCCTTAACAAGTTTCACCACTATACTTATGGTCGACAAGTACATGTGATCACAGATCACAAACCATTGGTGTCAATTGTGTTAAAACCGCTAGCAAGAGCACCGAAAAGATTGCAATCCTTACTGCTTCGTGCTCAAGAATACAACTTTGATCTTGCATACC
>NW_022687383.1:0-739 GCF_011630105.1 Anneissia japonica | reverse complement strand
TTGAGGCTCGTTTTTCTTCAACAAAGGCGTGTATTGTAGTTACAAATATAATGTAAAAAAAAAACCAGTCTAATGAAGATTCTTTAAAACATTTCTTAAACTATAGACTTTATAAACAATTTTCGTTATTTTGTTTACTTTTGTTAGCCACCAAAAATGTAGTGGGAATTTTTGCAAAAGTAATTTAGACAGTAATTTATTGTATTTTTACAGAAATTATTTTTAATAAATTTAAAATTGTAATTCTACATTATTAACGGTTGACAAGCTTATTATTTACGTCACCTGTGATTCTACGTTACGGTTGACGACCGGAATTCATATTGACAATAATTTACAGTAATTTTACAGGAATTACTTATTAACGGTACCTGTGATTTTACATTACGATTGACGAACGACATTTAACATTGACAGTAATTTACCGTATTATTAAGGAATTAATTATTCACCGTACTGTGATTCTACATTACGGTTGACAACCGGCATTGAGATTGACAGTATTTTGATGGTATTTTTACAGGAATAAATTAATAACGGTCCTGTGATTCTACATTACGGTTGACGACTGGCGTCCTGATTGCCAGTATTTTGACGGTAATTTTACAGGAATAAATTATTAACGGTCCTGTGATTCTACATTACGGTTGACGACTGGCGTCCTGATTGCCAGTTTTTTGACGGTATTTTTACAGGAATAAATTAATAACGGTACCTGTGATTTTACATTACGTTTGAC
>NW_022687382.1:0-599 GCF_011630105.1 Anneissia japonica | reverse complement strand
AAACTTTCTAATTCTTATTACAGTAAATAGGCTTATTATGCGTGTATACATGTGTGTAAAAAAAATTAGTAGTTATATACATATTCTATTTTCCATGAATCGATAAACCCCAAAAAGAAAGTGGGTCCGGGGGTCGTTCCCTGGAAAATAATTTTGATTCCTAGATGACCGAAAATGCGCTTTCTAGACATCTGAGGTGTCATTTAATGACTTTTTTTTTTTCAAAATTCAAGGTTTCCCCCTCATGAAACCGGTCAGGTAATCAAATTTTCTCATTCTTATTACAGTAAATATGCCGGGTGTATAGGCCTATACATACAAAAATTGAGTAGTTGCATACGTAGGGCCTATTCTTTTTTCCATGAATCGATGGACCCCAAAGAGAAAACAGGGTGTGGGAAAATTTTGATTTCTAGATGGCGGGAAATGAGCTTTCCCGACTTCTAAAGTGTTTTTTAATGGCTTTCATGAGTTTTTCAAAATTCAAGGTTTTCCCCTAAACGGTCATGTAAATTTTAAAATGTAATTTAATTCTCATTCTTATTTACAGTAAATAGACCTATAATGTGTACCGCTATACATACCAAAAAATTGGATAG
>NW_022687381.1:0-607 GCF_011630105.1 Anneissia japonica | reverse complement strand
GCGCGCTAGGCCTGTGTGTGATGTGCGGTGTGTGGGTGCTAGTACACGAAGCAATTTCCGTCTCCATGCTCTAAACTCAAATGTAAGTACTTTGAAAATTGATAGACATTATGGATATGTAATATATTAATATGATAATTAACCTAACAGGTAGCCATTCGATTTTACTTATTCCCACACTCCCGTTTAGGCTAGGGCCTAGGTAGGCTAGGCATCTGCAATGGAACGCAAGGCAACCACTCCTATGGAAAGGAAGCTGCCAAGCGTAGTCTAGCGTAACTATCTGAGCCCTAGTTAGACAATTAGACTCAATTATCATATATCTCATGGATTAGGCCTAGTAAAAGTACGCTGTATTTCACAAATTTATAGAATGATATGTCATTTGTATGTAATGTAGGCCTAGTTCTAGGCCAGGCCTAGTTCTCCGTTTTTGATTTTTCTATTTTGATTTTATTTTTTTTTTAGAAGGCCCTCCATTAGCCTAGGCCTAGGTATTTATTGAAAATTATTTAATATATATTGTTTATCATTCAATTTTTGACCAAAGATGGACCATAGTGAAAAATCCCTTATAGAAGTTGTGCAGAGATTCGAAATATTGTAT
>NW_022687380.1:0-1408 GCF_011630105.1 Anneissia japonica | reverse complement strand
GTCCAAACGTCCTTCCTCGGAAAATTTTGTTTCTGTTGTAGATTCCTGAAAATGCGCTCTCGTATCTTTGCAACAATCAAATATATTTTTTAGTTACATTTTTATTTAATTAATTTTACTTTTTTAGGCATTTTTATTAGTATTGTGTTAGTTATAAATTATGAAATTCAATATATATTACCGTATATATTATACCGGTACTTTATGATTAAGCCAAAAAATTATGTTGTGTTGCCCTTAGTGACCGACCGAAATTTTCGAATAATTCAGGTCGGCATTCAAAAAAATTTTTTTTTTTTTAATTTTGTTCAAAGGTCAAGTACAATTTCGAGAAATACCGCATCCGAAATTTACATTACAACATAAAATCTAAAACAGACATGTATTTTGACCAAAATTGGGCCACAGATGCACACGTAAAATCGGTAAAATAGAAGGCATAATTTTGAGAACCTAGCGCAACGGCGGTGAAGATGTATGCACGAACATCAGATCTCTCGCACTGTCAACCCACGACTTGCCACGACCCAATCTAGTCTATTCTTTACTACTGTACAACTAGTGTTTGCCGGAATCAAACATCGTATTTATTATCTTACGATATATTGGACAATATTCACACGGGTCTAGCCATCGTTTTAAAGCCGGTACATAGCTATACATTTTAGGCTCCTTTTATGCCAACCATGAACGAAATATTACCGTATATCTTATGTTTTCCTCAAAGTTTACTTCGATAGTATTACTATACTCAGGACGCTTGCTGGTGCGGATCCAGAAATTTTCGGGGAAACGGGGGAGGTAGTCCAGTGGCGGATCCAGGATTTCAAAATACAGGGGCCTAGGGATCGATTTTGACAGATCGAAAATCTAAACCACCTCAACCCCACTGTGGTTGGGGCTGAGGTAAGAAAATTTATGATTATGAAACCTTTAGATGGCCGGAAATGGCAATCGCAGACTTAATTTAAGTTTTACATTTTCCTTTTTTCTCCCTTTTTTGAACAAAATTAAGGGAGTCGGGAAGAGGCCGGCTCAGTCCCCCTTGAATCCGTCACCGTAGTCCACACGTACCTCAGGCCCACCATGGTTGGGGCTGAGGTGAGCAAATTTTAAAAACCGACCCCTCTCTAGACACTCGGAAATGGCACTTTCTGCTGGTAAAAATGCTTTTTCAAAGCAGTGTTCTCGTTAAAATTATTGACTTCCTCCAGACGGAAGATATGCTACCACTCCCTGATGAGACACCCCTCCCCTCACGGGCGCCGCAAATCTCATAGGACTCTATAGCTGGAGATGCAAAACAAATTATGGTTATGACACTCATTCAGATTTAAATATTTATATTTTACCATATTTAAAAAAAAATGTAGAGGTTCTGCCTATGTGCTCACTTATCTATTCTGAA
>NW_022687379.1:0-950 GCF_011630105.1 Anneissia japonica | reverse complement strand
GTAAGAGAATCAACAGGTTGATTAAATTTTACAGACTGTATATTTTAATGTGCTAACATTCTAATGCAGTAATACAATAGTTAAGATATGCTTTTATTGTTCTCATCTTTTTTGCCAATTTCAGACTCAAATGGTCTAAATTTGTTCTTATTTTACACATTTGCGCTAATGCACTTTCGCACCTAACTTTTAATTCTTAATTTTTATACCTGAATTTTCTTCTCACAGTCACAACACATAATTATAAAACATTTTTACATGATTCAACCACTCATAAAGTACATTTTTTCAACAAAAAGATACCTTTATAAATATAGGTTGATACAGCTGTTTCTGCGCTTGCTAGCACGACGAGCTGTACTTTTTTGCAATCGAGTAAGTAATTGCCAGAATGTCCGAGTCAATTCTTAAATTTTGAAACCATTAAAGGCCAGTCTTATATTAATTTTAATTGGAATTTTCCAATGAAACATCCGACAACAAAATGTGGCATCATGCAGTACCATCTTTTTGAACCTTCTTGTCGTAATCGAGGTTAATTGAACCGACGTTTGTCATTGGCTTTAATAGTTGTTTTTCTGGATTTAGGACTAGGCATTTGGATCATTACTAATTTTTGAAGTAATTATTGTACGTGTGAATTTCATGTGAACACACATAGTCAAACAACAGCACCATACAATATAAAGAATGACATACAATACGGCAAATAGTTAAGTTTTCATAAACGTTTAATAAAAAAACTTCACGCTGCAAACTCAGACATTCTGGCAATTTCTTACTGATTCCAAAATGGCAGCTGCTCGTCGTGCTAGCAAACACAGATTCGCTGTACTTATTTGTTGAAAAAGGTACTTTGTGAGTGGTTAAATCATGTGAACATGTTTGTTAAAGCCCCATTCCTGGCAAAATTTCAATTTTTAAGAAAAATCTAATTTTTGTATAATGTT
>NW_022687378.1:0-638 GCF_011630105.1 Anneissia japonica | reverse complement strand
CTGAACTTACGCAATGTGCCAAGAGATAATGTTCTCAAATCACCGGCACAAAAACTACTATCACATTCAACTAGAAATCCTCTCTACACAAACAAATTCTTACTGACACCAAAACCAATCAATACAAAAGTTGTAAGAAATCAATTAGAAATGAAGAGAAACTAACAGAAGCGCTACTATGACAAAAAAGCACAGGCAAGCGCACTCCCAGCGCTTCAACAAAACCAGACAGTTCGAATAAGAACAAAGAAAGGACATAATCGCATGGGAACGATCAGCAAGATTCTTGAACAGCCAAGATCATATATGGTCAATACCGGTGAAACGCAAATAAGAAGAAAGAGAAAATATCTGCTTCCTGTAACAGAAAACAAGCCGATACAAAAAGCTGTTTATATACCATTACAATTCCACGACACACAGCCGATACACAACCCAAAACCACAAATGCAAATTCAGCCTCGTGAAGAACTACCACAAAATCCAACACAGATTCAGCCAACAAGAACCCGAAGTGGACGAACTGTCAAACCAAATCCCAAATACAATAGCTCTATGTTTGCAAAGTAATTAAAAAAAAAAAAAAAAGAAATGCAAGCGTTGATTGAACATTGATTGGATTACTGAACGTTGATTAT